>NC_053500.1:49392433-49614933 GCF_905171775.1 Rana temporaria | reverse complement strand
TAGATAGATAGATAGATAGATAGATAGATAGATAGATAGATAGATAGATAGATAGATAGATAGATAGATATTTCTCTCCCTAATTTTTTTTTTAAATTCTTGGAAGTGAATGGAGTCCCCATATTAAAATGAACTCAATTCTGAGTTTTGGGTTGTTCATTACCAAAGTCAGCGTTTATTATCCCAGAAAATATACAGCCAACTTAATGCAATCTCTTAAAAAGAACACATAAGGAAAAGCTGAATTTTATTATAAATATATTTTAGACTTGTGGTGTTTTATAGCAAATGCTAAAGTGAGGTTATGCACAGGAAATTCAAGCATTTCCCTCAAGGGGTTGAAATAACATTTTTAGGAGACTCTGCCATAACAATTCACTGGGGTAGTTGAAGAGGATATTATTAATTTATAGGAATGGGATGTTATTCGGAAACGCACATTATGAAGTTTGTAAAATTACAGCAACTCAGCTGTGGAAGAAAAAAAACAATCCAGCTTACAATATTTTACAGGAAACAATGAGAACTATGGCCAGCTTTGGACAGCAGCCTTGCTTCATGTATAAAGGCTGTATGTCTTTTTTGCAGTGAGTACAATAACTGTGTTTTAGAAGATAGGTATGGATTTCATAGGAAATATATACCCATTCAATAGCAATAAGTTCAGTTTTGCTAGGACCTCTAATTCAACTTCACGAGGCTTTTTCTGGCCAGCAGAGGGCGCATTTAATTAATATTGCGGGTCAGTTGTAGGGTAAAGTCAGCGAGCGACAGATTTACCTGGGAGAGAACTTTAGAATCTGCGAATTAATCCAAATAGCCTTTTAAGTACGTTTTTGAATGTTTGTGCCCAGCATCCAATACACAGAACTTTTGATTCCTGGACCTAATGCTGGAGCCTGTACTGAGGCTTTTGTTCACTGAGACTTTTTTTTGTCTTTTAGTTTGCCATTTGTTGCTTATGTGCTTTGAATAATGACTAAGCAGAGCAATAGAGAAGCCCAGCTGTATATATTGGTTAAATGATTCTAGACCTGGGCAGAACTTACCAAATCTAACTGAAGTGGAGCAACATGAAAGCCAATTGCATAGGACATGGAAAAGATCCAGTGGACTGATCCAGGTTAGGTGTCTGGGGCTTCTCTTTCTAAAAAAAACAATGGACTTCCTTTGCTCTGATTTGGCAGAAATCTGTCTACTATGGACATTTTATTCTAAGGTAGTAGTACTGTTATACTGGAATATCTGATATGATGGAGATAGTGATTTGTATTTTTGAAATGCAATTCAAATAAGTTCATTGGCTGTAAAAGTTTTGTAAAAAAGAGCAGCATGGCAAATCTTTTTTGTGAGACAAACTTACAGGGGATTGCAGAAATATTGTATAATTAGAAGATCCTGTTTTACATTAATTCCTTTTATTGACTGATATACTAAGTTAAAACTGAAACTAGGGAATGGTTTGAATTTTAGAGACACTTAGAATTATATTGATCACACAGGCAAAGTTTTTCTGGAACAAAATTAAATGATTACTTAAATTCACACTCGTAAAAAAAAAACACATTTACAATTTTAATTTTTTTTTTACAGACATTCAGACTGGCGAGTAAACATGCGCTGCGTTTGGATCTGTAACACAAAATCCAAAAATCTGTGTCTAAGAACATGCATATATACATACACCATGCATTCTGGTATTCATAAAAAAAAAAAAGAACAATGTTATCCATTTTAATAGATCTAAAAGCAAGCATGCAGGAACTTTTGTTACCAAAAAGCATCAGTAACATTTTTATGGCAGTGAGAATGTAGCCTAAAATGCTTGCACTTGGATCCATTTTGTAATGTGTAAAATTGTAGTTCAAATCCTGCATTTTTTCAATAATAGAATGCACTTTTTGCATCTATGTACACATGCGTTTACGTGCATAAAACGCATGTCCTTAGATGCAAATTTTAAAATTTTTGTTTGTGGATCTGAACATAATGCATGTTAACGCCTATCCCCATTAAAAACAATACACCTACATTCAGATCCATTAACAAAAAATGCTTTTTTTTTTTACAGCTGTGTGCATGAGACCATTAAAAAATTTAATTGCTGGGCCAGCATTAGTGTTTCCTTTGGTAAATCCCCACCTTACAGTCTGTTTTGCCAACATTTCTGGGCAGACATCATATTTTGTGAATGTATTTTTAGACACATGTGCAGAAAAAAAGAGCAAGTGGCTGTCCTACATATGCAAATGTTCTAGTTTAGTTTGGTTTTGGACAGGAATACATTTCAGTGTGCTGGTAATGTGTTCAAATTTAAATGTATTTTTTTTTATTGATAAGTGTTACTATTGTATTCATTCACTAGAGATTAAAGTATGGGACTTCCATACCAGCACAAAAGTCTGGTTTGTAGCATTTACTGCAGATATTATTATTATTATACAGGATGTATATAGCGCCAACAGTTTGCACAGCGCTTTACAATATCAGGGAAGATAGTACAGTTACACAATTCAATACAGATATACACACATATGCTTAACATTCAGTCTTTTTCATACCAGTAGAATTTGTATCATTGTTTTTACCATGACAGCTTTTATTATAAATATTATAAAGCCTTGCCATTGCTTTCATGTTAATAGATTAAATATGATAAAATATGACACTTTATTTATATTGGTATTTCGATTTTTTGTCATTTTGAATCATATATATTCTTACTTAAAACACTTTTGTAACCCAAGTTAAAAAATAGTTTTCTGACTCCATAAAACACTCACTTTGCAGATGCTAGGTTTCATATTTAAACATGCCTTTATATACACATTTTATGATATACAACTCCAAAGAAGTTAAGGCATTATAATAATGTAGCATTTACAAAACCTTTAAATATTTGCTCTTATCTCCACTTATATTTATGGAGTCTAGACACATGGGTGGCGGTGCTATAAAGAAAGTTGTAAATCCACTTAATGTGTATCTAGAAGTTTTATTTTTTACATCGATTACCAACTGTACAAAAATTTGGACAAACAAAATTCCTTCACAAGCACAATTCTAGCATTCTGTTCATGTCGTTTTTTTTTACACTGGAATTTTCTAAACATAATACCATGTAAATAAAAAACAATCCTTAAATCCAACCAAATAAACATTTCAGCAGTACAGGGTCTTTCATGTACATTTTTTATGCAATTTTGGATAAAGGGCTACAGGATTTTCCACATATTATAATCTAAGTTTTAGTTCAGAAGAGATCTCTAATTTTAAATCATACATGATGGGTGTGATTTAATAAATGGTATGCTCTTTTTGCCAAAATTGGCATACAATGTTCACCTATCCTAGTTGGCATAGCCATGTTTATACATCTGTATGCAAACACATTCATGCATGTCTGGTCTTTGAATGATCTCTGGGATATAGCTTGCATGCCATACAGTAGGAATGTTTAACAGATAACTTTGTTAAACTCCAATAAATAAAAAAAAAATAGGAATTGTTTTTCTTAAAATTACATATATGTTGTTTTTTATGTTTTTTTTTTTTATTGCAAACCATATAGTACACTGATTTTGATAAAGCAAGGCTTTTCAACTTTACAACTTACACATGTCTACTGCATTGTGCACTTTCAAAGCTGCTTGTCATCATTAATGGCCAACAATAGCATACCTATCCATAGGTTTAATAAAAATAAAAACAAGACAAGAGCATATACATTGGCATATGTATAGGACCATGCACGTACTTAGAAAGTGTTAGAGAGCTTAAGCTGGCTGTCTGTAAACTCCAAGTGTACACATACACCACCACAAATAATATTGTTAACGAATACTCCATACTTGATATTCCTTTTTATTTGTAGTACAAAAATTAAGCACGTTAAACTTTTATTTTTATTTTTTATAAATATATTGTTCCTTGGTTGAATATGTAAACTGTAAATGTATGTGGTATAACAGAATTTCCAGCTTTCTCTTGTGTAAGTGACAAATATGTATAATTAGAACAATAAAACAACAAAGCAAATAGAGATGCTAATATTTATTTATTTTATTTTAACTTAAAGGCCCATTTTTGCAAAAAAATATTAAATCCAGATAACTGTATACAATCAATGATAATATTAATTATATGAAAATCTTTTTTATTTCAAATTCTTTTATTAACAATCCTCTGAAAACCTTTTTTATTTGACATTCTTTTAGTAAAGAATTCTCTGCATATTTTAGTGTAGACTTAACTGGTCATTTACTATAATATTACCAGAGATGTTTAACACATGGTCAATTTTTACACAGTTTTAATATCCTTTGTTACATAAATACATTATTGCATTTATTAACCTTATATAGTTATGGGAATACAATATTTTTGTGGTCCTTTAAAGTATCACACATTTCAAACCCAGCTAAAGGCAACAATTAGGGGGAAAAAACAACACTAACACTTCAGTAAACATTTATTTTTAATGAATTAAAAAATCTCAGCTCTTCTGCTTTGAAGAGGTCGGAAGATTATTTTGAAATATTCAGTTATAATCAGAATAGAGCTTTAATCTAAAAAATTGCATTCACATTCACAGTTCCAGGCCAGGAGGGTATACAGTCTATTGTTTTGTTTTTAAATAGGTGTTTTTAGTAAATCAAATCAAACATCTAAGATATATATATATATATATATATATATATATATATATATATATAGAGAGAGAGAGAGAGAGAGAGAGAGAGAGAGATAACGAGGGAGAGAGAGGGAAAGAAAGAAAGAAAGAGAGAGTGAGAAAGAAAGATAGAGAGATTGGGAGAGAGAAAGAAAGAAAGAAAGGAAAGAATGATAGAGAGAGGGAGAGAGAAATATATATATATATATATATATATATATATATATATATATATATATATATATATATATATATATATATATATATATATATATATATACACATCATTATATAGAGGGAGGGAGAGAGAAAGGAAGATAGAGAGAGGGAGGGAGAGTAAAAGAAAAAAAGAACAATAGAGAGAGAGGGAGAGAGGGAAAGAAAGAAGGATAGGGAGAGAGGCAGAGAAAGAAAGAACAATAGAGAGGGAGAGAGAAAAAAGATTGATAGATAGATAGATAGATTGATAGATAGATAGATAGATAGATAGATAGATAGATAGATAGATAGATAAATAGATAGATAGAGAAAGAGAGGGTGAGAAAGATAGAGAGAGAATGAGAGAGAGAGAAAAATAAAGAAAGATAGAGAGAGAGGGAGGGAGAAAGAAAGATAGAGTGAGGGAGAGAGGAAAAAGAAAGATAGAGGGAGCGAGAAAGAAAGAACAAAAGATATAGAGAGGGAGAGAAAGAAAGAACGAGAGAGGGAGAGAAGGAAAGAAAAAAAGAGAAATGGGGGAAAGAGAAAGAAAGATAGATAAAGAGAGGGGGAGAGAGAAAGACAGAGAGAGTGGGAGAGAGAAAGAAAGAACGATAGAGAGAGGGAGAAAAGAAAAGAACAATAGAGCGAGGGAGAGAGAAAGAAAGATCGAAAGATAGATAGATAGAGAAATAGAGAGAGAGAGAGGAAGAGAGAGGGTGAGAAAGATAGAGAGAGAATGACAGAGTGAAAAAGAAAGAAAGATAGATAGAGGGAGAGGGAGAGAGAAAGAAAGATAGGGAGAGTGAGAGAGAAAAAAGAAAGATAGTGGGAGAGAGAAAGAAAGATATAGAGAGGGAGAGAAAGAAAGAACGAAAGAGATAAAGAGGGATAGAAAGAATAATAGAGAAAGGGGGAAAAGAGAAAGAAAGAGAGAGGGGGAGAGAGAGAAAGACAGAGAGAGAGGGGGAGGGAGAGAAAAAAAGAACGATAGAGAGAGGGGGAAAAAAAGAACAATAGAGTGAGGGAGAGAGAAAGAAAGATAAATAGATATGGAAATGTATAGAGAGGATAGAGAGAGGGGGAGAAAGATAGAGAGAATGAGAGAAAGAAAAAGAAAGACAGATAGAGAGAGAGGGGGAGAGAGAGAGAAAGAAAGAGAGAGAGAAAATAAAGATAGAGGGAGAGAGAAAGAAAGATATAGAGAGGGAGAGAAAGAAAGAATGAAAGCGATAGAGAGGGAGAGAAAGAAAGAATAATAGAGAAAGAAAGAAAGATAGATAAAGAGAGAGGGAGAGAGAGAAACACAGAGAGAGAGAGGGGGGAGAGAAAGAAAGAACGATAGAGAGAGGGAGAGAGAGAAACACAGAGAGAGGGGGAGAGAGAAAGAAAGAATGATAGAGAGAGGGGGAGAAAAAAAAAGAACAATAGAGAAAGCGGGAGAGAGAAAGAAAGATAGAGAGAGATAGAGAGGGAGAGAAAGACAGGAAAAAAAGAAAGAGAAAGAAAGAAAGATTATCAGTTATCATTGTTAAGCTATTTTAGACATATTATCAATTGTTCCAGAATTCAGTAGTGTTCACTGACTATTGTTTTGCATTTTTTTATGACGCTGCAGTCAGATGCTTGAAAAATAAACAGCAGTGCCATAAAAAAATGAAAACAACAAATTAATGGCGCACTAAACATTTCAGCATCAGCTAGTTAACTATAAGGGGCCAGATCCAGAGAGAGAGAGTACGCCGGCATATCTACTGATACGCGGGCGTACTTTCAAATTACCCGTGTTGTATCTTTAGTTTGAATCCTCAAACCAAGATACGACGGCATCTGGGTTCGATCCGACAGGCGTACGGCTTAGTACGCCTTCGGATCGTAGATGCAATACTTTGGCGTCCGCTGGGTGGAGTTCGCATCGTTTTCCGCGTCGGGTATGCAAATGAGCTTTTTCCGACGATCCACGAACGTACGCGCGGCCGGCGCATTCTCTTACGTTGTCTCCAGTCGTCTTTTTCCGGCGTATAGTTAAAGCTGCTATTTTGCGGCGTATAGATAGACTTGCCATGTTAAGTATGGCCGTCGTTCCCACTTCGAAATTTTATTTTTTTAGATTTTTTGCGTAAGTCGTCCGTAAATAGGGATGGACGTAAGTCATGTCTAAGTTCAAAAAATGACGTTGTTGCGACGTCATTTCGCGCAAAGCACGGAGCATGCGCAGTTCAATCGGTGCAGGGACGCGCTTCATTTAAATGAATCACGCCCCCTAATCGCCGATTTGAATTCCGCCGCCAGAAATACACTACGCCGCCGTGACTTTCGGCGCGCAATCTTTCAGGATTTGAACCAAAGCCGGAAAAGTTACGGCGGCGTAGCGTATCTCTGATACGCTGCGCATATCCATTTCTATGTGGATCTGGCCCAAGGTTCTGCTAGGTATAGGGTTAGGCAAAAAAAGAATCTTCCTTTTCACTACTGACCCCCTGTTAAATTTTAATCTAGATGAGCACAAATACATGATCATTATTATCTATTATAAATAAATATTAGTCATGTAATAAGTATCCACTCAATAATCATATTACTGATTATATAATAAATAACCCAACCTTATAAAATCAATGATTTAAGAGTGAAGATGGAAAAAGAACACCTGGAATAATGGGGTTCTTAAAGTGAGGTGAAAAAAAGCCTTGGGAAATTGATTTAAAAGATAAATACTCATTATAAAAATACATTAACGACAATCATCTTCTTTATGGAACAAGAGATCAATAGAAAGATAATTCATAAAATATATCCTCTCAATTAAAGAATTATATGTGTTGCTTGAATGAAATATTTGTGTTTAGCTAGGCAGGCAGTTATAAAAAAAAATAGCTAAAAGTATATTTGCGCTCTCCTAAAAGGATATGAAAAGATATCCCATAACCGGACTGACTATTTGAAGCAAATGATGAGGTTCAGTTTTATTGGCTTCCTTTTCTAATCAAATATCTCTATATATGTACACACAATCCCCACAGGCGAACAAGATTGTGCGTGCCTGAGTTATTGGATGATCTCAGGGATGAAATTTCACTCTGGACAGTAGGGTGCTTAATTAAAAAAAAACAGAAATTTGCCAGTACAAGAATTTACAAAAACTTAACTAATTGAAGTCAGTTCAAGCATATAAAAAAAGTATACTAAAAGAAAAGAAATCCATCTAGCACAGAATACTGTCTGCCTACTACTTTGATATCAATGGAATATGGATCTCTAATCAAATGCAATACAACGTACAGGCATGCATATTTCATGATTTGTGGAATTTAGAATACAATTTGCATGTTTTAAGCCCCATATCAGCACATTTTTACAGTAAAAGGTCTGTAAAGTGTCTGTTAGATTTCTTATTACACATATTGATTCTTGACTGCATCTATATATTTGTTTACTTAAGCACTTAAGCCCCGGACCTTTAGGCAGCTAAATGCCCAGGCCAGGTTTTGCGATTCGGCACTGCGTCGCTTTAACAGACAATTGCGCAGTCGTGCGACGTGGCTCCCAAACAAAATTGACGTCCTTTTTTCCCACAAACAGAGCTTTCTTTTGGTGGTATTTGAACACCTCTGCGATTTTTTTTTTTTGCACTATAAACAAAAATAGAGCGACAATTTTGAAAAAAAATGCAATATTTTTTCCTTTTTGCTATAATAAATATCCCCCAAAAACATATATAACATTTTTTTCCCCTCAGTTTAGGCCGATACGTATTCTTCTACCTATTTTTGGTAAAAAAAATCGCAATAAGCGTTTATCGATTGGTTTGCGCAAAATTTATAGCGTTTACAAAATAGGGGATAGTTTTATTGCATTTTTATTATTATTTTTTTTTACTACTAATGGCGGCGATCAGCGATTTTTTTCATGACTGCGACATTATGGCGGACACTTCGGACAATTTTGACACATTTTTGGGACCATTGTTATTTTCACAGCAAAAAATGCATTTAAATTGCATTGTTTATTGTGAAAATGACAGTTGCAGTTTAGGAGTTAACCACAGGGGGCGCTGAAGGAGTTATGTTTCACCTAGTGTGTTTACAACTGTAGGGGGGTGTGGCTGTAGGTCTGACGTCATCGATTGTGTCTCCCTATAAAAGGGATCACACGATCGATGCAGCCGCCACAGTGAAGCACGAGGAAGCCGTGGTTACATACGGCTCTCCCCGTTCTTCAGCTCCGGGGAGCGATTGCGAGGGGGCGGCTAGAAACGAATAGCCGCGCCCTTATCCCGGATCGCTCCCACGGAATAACCGACCACCGCATGTAACGGGGGGGTCCCGATCGGACCCCCAACCCGCGGAAAGGCAGGGACGTACATGAACGCCCATCTGCCTGTACGTGCCATTCTGTGGACGTATATGTACATGCGGCGGTCGTTAAGCGGTTAAAAAATTAAGGACAGCTGAGCTACCCACTGGTCCTCAGTTTATTCCACAAACTACTACAGTAATCCCTGCTCAGATATAACATACTCTAACATGTTTCACCCAATAGGGCTTAGTCATATAGAGGGTCTACCATGTTTCACCCAATAAGGCTTAGTTGTAGAGAGTCTCTACTGTTTTTCACCCAATAGGACATAGTCATAGAGCGTCTTTACCATGTTTCACCCAATATGGGCTTAGTTGTAGAGAGTCACTATTGTTTTTCATCCAATAAGACCTAGTCATAGAGAGTCTTTACCATGTCTCACCCAATAGGGCTTAGTCGTAGAGAGTTTCACCAAAAAGGGCATAGTTGTGGAGAGGCTCTACAACTAAGCCCTAATTGATTAAATACTTTAGTTCTGGGTTCTGGGCGGGACTACTGTTGATGTTGTTTGTGGAATAAAGATTGTGACGTTTTCATTGTTCGGCTGTCCTTTATTTCTTCATATCAGCCATGACACCAAGCATTCAGGAGACAGCTGGAGAGCTGGCTTTGACAGCGGAGAATGGTGTGTTATTTCAAACTGTATAATTGTTTAGTTGGCGGTGGTCTGAAATATACAATCACTTATTTGTCAGGTTTCAGACAACGGAAGCTACTTTGAAATTAATGTTGAACTCTGGGGAAAAAACTATTTTGGATCATTTTCTGGGCAAGAAAAACATACCTCTGTTGATGCCTGTTCCATGTTTGGCTGCTGTTCCCTGCTCTCAGTCTTCAGCCCCCACAGTACTGTATGTGCTGAACATCCAGCATTGAGAGTTCCAGTGGTAGTACACTTCTTCCATCGGAAAAATACTTATTTTCTTTTTACTGAATGCAAGGCTTTCTGTGATTGGAGGAGGAAAGATTGCGACATCCACCCACCTCACCTCTATTTAGAGAAATCCTTGCATTCAGTAAAAAAAATAAAAACATTTTCTCAATGGAGGAGGTGTACAAAGAGTGACCTGTATTACTGCTGGAACTAGAGTGCCTTGAAAAAGTATTCATACCCCTTTAAAATTTTCCACATTTTGTCATGTTACAACCAAATACGTAAATGATTTTTATTGGGATTTTATGTGATAGACCAACACAAATTGGCACATAATTGTAAAGTGGAAGGGAAATGGTAAAATGTTTTCCAATTTTTTACAAATAAATATCTGAAAAGTGTGGCATGCATTTGTATTCAGCCCCCCTGATTCAATACTTTGTAGAACCACTTTTCACTACAATTACAGCTGAAAGTCTTTTTGGGGATGTCTTTACCAGCTTTGCACATCTAGAGAGTGAAATTTTTGCCCATTGTTCTATGCAAAATAGCTCAAGCTCTGTGAACAGCAATTTTCAAGTCTTGCCACAGATTCTCATTGGATTTAGTTCTGGACTTTGACTGGTCCATTCTAACACATGAATATGCTTTGATCTAAACCATTCCATTGTAGCTCTAGCTGTATGGTCGTTGTCCTGCTGGAAGGCGAACCTACGCCCCAGTCTCAAGTCTTTTGCAGACTCTGAGGCCTCGTACACACGGCCGAGGAACTCGACGTGCCAAACACATCGAGTTCCTCGGCCAGTTCAGCCCTGAAGCCGCCGAGGAGCTCGGCGGGCCGAGAGCTCCCATAGAACAACGAGGAAATAGAGAACATGTTCTCTATTTCCTCGTCGAGCTCCGAAAGTGTACACACGGCCGGGTTTCTCGGCAGAATTCAGCCAGAAACTCGGTCGGAAGCTGAATTCTGCCGAGGAAACTGGTCGTGTGTACGGGGCCTCACAGATTTTCTTCTAAGATTGCCCTGTATTTGGCTTCATCCATCTTCCCATCAACTCTGACCAGCTGACCAGCTGACCAGCTGACCAGCTGACCAGCTGACCAGCTTGCCTGTCCCTGCAGAAGAAAAGCATCCCCACAACATGATGCTGCCACCACCATATTCCACGGTGGGGATGGTGTGTTCAGGGTAATGTGCAGTGTTAGTTTTCACATAGCATTTTGCATTCAGGCCAAAAAGTTACATTTTAGTCTCTTCTGACCAGAGCACCTTCTTCCACATGTTTGCTGTGTCCCCCACATGGCTTCTCACAAACTGCAGACGGGGACTTCCTACGGCTTCTATTCCACAATGGCTTTCTTCTTTCATAAAGCCCAGATGTGTGGAGTGCACGACTAAGGCCCCATACACACGATAGAATCCATCCGCTGAAAAATCCCAGCGAATGGGTTTCAGCGGATAGATCCTATGGTGTGTACACTCCAGCGGATCTGTTTCCGCGGATATTTATCCCCTGGGATGGATTCCAGCAGATCAAATATTCGCTGACATGCTAAACAAATCTATCTGCTGGAATCCATCCCAACGGATGGATCCGCTGGTCTGTATAGACTCACCGGATCCATCCGTCCGAAGGGATCCCCCGCATGCGTCGTAATGATTTGACGCATTCTTGGAATTCCTTATATGACAGCATCGCGCACGTCGCCGCGTCATAATCGCGGGGAGGGGGCAACACGTCATCGCCAGAGGATTTCGGCGCGGAATTCAATGCGATGGTGAGTACACACCATCGCAGAGAAATCCGCTGAAATCCTCGAGAGGATTTATCTGCGGAAACGGTCCGCTGGACCGTATTCGCGGATAAATCCTCTCGTGTGTATGGGGCCAAACAGTTGTCCTGTGAACAAATTCTCCCACCTGAGCTGTGGGTCTCTGCAGCTTCTCCAGAGTTACCATGGGCCTCTTAGCTAGGGATAAGCCGAACACCCCTCGGTTCAGTTTACAGCAGTACCTTTTAACGGACCGAACGTTCGCGCAAACTTTAGAACCCCATTGAAGTCTATGGGACTCGAACGTTTAAAATCAAAAGTGCTCATTTTAAAGGCTAATATGCAAGTTATTGTCCTAAAACGTATCAATGCAAAAAAAAAGGCTGTTTATTCGGGAGCAGTGATTTTAACCACTTAAGCCCCGGACCATATTGCTGCCTAAAGACCCAAGGGGTTTTTACAGTTCGGGACTGCGTCGCTTTAACAGACAATTGCGCGGTCGTGCGACGTGGCTCCCAAACAAAATTGGCGTCCTTTTTTCCCCACAAATATAGCTTTCTTTTGGTGGTATTTGATCACCTCTGCGGTTTTAATTTTTTGCGCTATAAACAAAAATAGAGCGACAATTTTGAAAAAAATGCAATATTTTTTACTTTTTGCTGTAATAAATATCCCCCAAAAACATATATACATTTTTTTTCCCTCAGTTTAGGCCGATACGTATTCTTCTACCTATTTTTGGTAAAAAAAAAATGCAATAATCGTTTATCGGTTGGTTTGCGCAAAATTTATAGCGTTTACAAAATAGGGGATAGTTTTTTTGCATTTTTATTTTTTTTATTTTTTTTTACTACTAATGGCGGCGATCAGCGATTTTTTTCGTGACTGCGACATTATGGCGGACACTTCAGACAATTTTGACACATTTTTGGGACCATTGTCATTTTCACAGCAAAAAATGCATTTAAATTGCATTCTTTATTGTGAAAATGACAGTTGCAGTTTGGGAGTTAAACACAGGGGGCGCTGTAACATTTAGGGATCACTGTGTGTGTGTTTACTAGTGTAGGGGGGTGTGGCTGTAGGAATGACATCATCGATCGGATCTCCCCTATAAAGGGGATCACACGATCGATGCGCCGCCACAGTGAAGCACGGGGAAGCCGTGTTTACACACGGCTCTCCCCGTTCTTCAGCTCCGGGGAGCGATCGCGACGGAGCGGCTAAAAACAAATAGCCGCGCCGTCGTCCCGGATTGCTCCCCGAGCGGACCCGACCTCTGCATGTACCGGGGGGGGGGTCCCGATCGGACCCCCCACCCACGTCTAGCAGAGGACGTACAGGTACGTACATATGACTGTCCGTGCCATTCTGCTGACGTATATGTACATGAGGAGGTCGGGAAGTGGTTAATGATGCTTAAAGTGAAAAAAAAATTGGAAAAATTCCTTTAACTATCGTACCTGCTGGGTGTCTATAGTATGCCTGTGAAGTGGCACGTGTTTCCCGTGTTTAGAACTGTCCCTGCACAAAATTACATTTCTATAGGAAAAAAGTAATTTAAAACTGCTTGCGACTTTAATGTAATGTCTGGTCCCTGCAATATGGATGAAAATCATTGAGAAAAAATTTCATGGGTTCCCCCTCCCCTCCCCCCAGGCCATTATCAGCCCCTTTAGCCCTATATACTCTGAACAGCAGTATACAGGTGGAGCAAACAAGACAGGGACTGTAGGTTTGTTGTTAAGTAGAATCTGTTTGTAATTTTGAACTGGTACATTTTTAAAGTGTAGCTCTAGCCAAAAAATCTATTTTTACGCTTTTTGGAAAACATAGAGAAGGGTTATTACCCCTGTAACATTTGTTTTGCTGTCTGTGCATCTGTTCAGAAGATTTCACCTCACTTTCTGTCCCAATGACAAATGTTTTTTTAGAAAATTTGAGTTTTTTAGTGAAACAAGGATTGGTGATAAAGCATCAGTGGAGAGGAGACACCTCTTACAATAGAGAATTTCCCTTCCTAGGGGTAGATTTCCTCTCACTTCCTGTTGTCTCCTTCCGTTTGCAAGTAGGATTCGTTTGTAAGTTGGAAGTTTTCAAAGTAGGGGCCTGCCGTATATACTCTGCAGAAATTTGGCCCTTAGGTGTTGGTGTTTCCACAACACTGTAAGCCCTCACAGTTAGTCTTGGTGGGCGCTGGAACGCCCTGCTGTGAACTATTATATCAAAAATTGTAATTACATGCCATTGTTTAACAGTGGTAGAAAAATAGGGCCTTTGGTGCTGGTGCCACAACACTGTAAGCCCTCACAGTTACTCTTGGTGGGCGCAGGAATGGGCCCTGCTGTGAAATATTAGATCAAGAATTGTAATTACATGCCCCTGTTAAACAGGGGCAGAAAAATTGGGCCTTTAGGCACTGGTGCTGGTGCCACAAAACTGCAACCCCTCACAGATACTCTATTAGGAGCGCAGGAATGAGCCCTGCTGCAAAGTATTGCATCAAAAATTTTATTTACACGCCCCTGTTAAACAGGGGCAGAAAAATTGGGCCTAAGCCACTGGTGGCAGTGCCCAGAACCAAAAATGTTCTTACAAGATATCAGCATGATCATTGTGTAGCAAAAGGATAGTCACTCAGCATAACAAGATAGTCACTCAGCATGACAGGATAGTCACTCAGCATCAGCATAGGCAGTCTTGAAGGGATCTGACATTTAAAAAAAAAATATTCAGTTACATCAGCATCAGGTGTTTGGTAGCTGGTGGTGATCCAAGCTTGATTCGTTTTTATAAAGGTCAGTCGATCGACCAAGTCGGTGGAGAGGCGCACCCTGTGATCGGTTACAAAGCCTCCAGCAGCACTGAATGTGCGTTCTGAAAAAACGCTGGATGCAGGACAGACCAGTAGCTCAATTGCATACTGTGCAAGCTCTGGCTTGATCCATCCTCAAGACCCAGTAAGCCAGAGGATTTTCGGTGGGAAAGGTGTCCAAGTCTGATCTTGCCCCTAGGTATTTCCGCACCATGTAAAACAGACGCTGGCGATGGTTGTGAACATTGGGGCTGCGGACTAAAAAATTGTCTGAACGCATCCGTCAGAAGGCCACTGTCAGAGAAAACACATTGTGAAAAGTCATGTTCTACTTTCATTTGAACGCTAGATGGCAGCAAAGCTGACAGTGAAACACTCATGCATCACATGACTTCCTGGCTGTCTATAAAAGCTCAGGAAGTGCTCACAGGGATTGCTGGTTCGTCTTAAGCTTCCTGTTTCGTTTGACTTGTTCCTGTGTTTGATTACCTGCTGTGACCCGGATTGCCTCTGACTCTGCTGATCTTCTCCTGGACCCGACCTCGGCTCGTATTACGAACTCCGCTCATCTCCTGTGTTTGACCCTCGGCCTGTGACCTGGACTTTGCCTCTTATCTCTTTGCCTTGACCTTTTGCCTGTGACCTGGACTTGCCTTGTGTGTTCCCTATACAGTACCTCCAGCTGTGTTTGGACTATCCTATCAGCCCGTGCTTGACCCTCAGCCTGGTTTTGGACTCTCTGACTTATTTCTTCCAGCAAGCAACGCACCTGCCAGTTTGACACAGCTGCTCGTCCACTTGAAAGACCCTGATACCTGTCTACTTAAACCTGCTGGGTAGCCTGTGCCTCTTTGTGCCTTTCCTCCCCTGTCTCACCTCCAGGGGTCTAGGTGCGCTTAGTCGCAAGGGTGAACTGCTCTCGGCATCTCGGCCTCGGTAAGTACTAGTCTGCCCGTGATAACCACCTTCTCCACCGCTCCTTCTTTGACTGACTGAAGCCTCAGCAACACATTGTCCAGGGCCAGGATTTTATAACAGTCTCTGGGAACGCGTTGCACAGATCTTTTCTGCAAGGCCTCCTGAAGATGTTTCATCTTCTGCTCCCTCTGCGCCAGCAAGATAAGGTCCGCAACCTTACCCTTGTAACGTGGATCAAGGTTGCCAGCCAGTAACGATCCCTCTCCTTGATAGCACGAATACGAGTATCCTTCCGCAGGCTTTGCAGGATCAGGGAGGCCATGCAGCGTAGGTTTGCTGAGGCATTCGGTGCGGAGTCCTCTGGGTCACTGAGGACGACAGGATCCGCAGCCACCTCGTCCCAGCCACGTACAAGTCCATGGGTTTCTTGGGACTATAATTGATCCCTTGAAGACTGCTGCTGATGCTGAGTGCTAGGGTCCACCTCCATGTTGACACAATCCTCCTCCTCCTCGTCCTCTTCCTGTGTGATAGGCGGCCAAGCAGAAACACTGTCTGGATAAAGGGGGCCTTGAGAGGTAAGGAAGTCCTCCTCTTCCTCCTTCTGTTCTGCCTCAAGTGCCCTGTCCATTATTCAACGCAGCGTGTGCTCCAACAGGTGGATAAGAGGGACAGTGTCGATGATGCTCACCATCCTTGTGGCCTCCTCAAATGGTGACAGGACAGTGCATGCATCCCTGATCATGGCCCACTGGCGTGGGGAAAAAAAAAAGCTCCCCTGATCCGGTCCTGCTGCCATATTGGCACAGATACTCATTGATGGCCCTCTGCTGCGTGTGCAGCTGCTTCAGCATGGCCAACGTAGAGTTCCACCTGGTGGGCATGTCACAGATTAGGCAGTTCTTGGGCAGGTTGTATTCCTTTTGAAGGTCAGCCAGCCGAGCACTGGCATTATATGACCATCGGAAATGCACACAGAGTTTCCTGGCCTGCTTCAGGACATCCTGTAATCCCAGGTACCTTCCCAAGAACTGCTGCACCACCAAGTTAAGGACGTGAGAAAAACAGGGCACATGGGTCAGTTGGGCGGAGAGGAGGTTGGTGCCATTTTGCAAACCACCATTCCTGGCTTAAGCTGGCGTGGCGTCAACCACCTCTGAGCCTGCCCCTGCAGAGCTGACAGAGCCCCTGCCCCAGTGTGGCTCCTGTCCCCCAAGCACACCGGCTCAAGCACCACATGGCATCTTTTTGCCTGCGTACCTGCGTAGCCCCTTGACTGCCAATGGAGCACCACTGGTTCTGAGGACAAATCAGTACAGGAAGAGGCCACAAAGGAAGAAGAAGAGGAGGGGGTGGAGGAGAGAGGTGTGTCACAATCACCAGTAGTAGCATTTTGAAGGCGTGGTGGCGGAACAACCTCCAACACTACTGTACCTTGTCCTGCCTCCTTCCCAGCTGCCAGCAGAGAGCCGGAATTGCCTTCCATGAGAAAAAGTGGCGTTTGGGAGCCTGCCACTGAGGTACCGCACATTCCACAAACTCACGGAAGGGGGCAGAGTCTACCAACTGAAAAGGCAGCAGTTGAAGTGCTAGCAATTTAGCTAAGCTAGCATTCAACTGCTGGGCATGCACTGCAGCAGCTGGGGCAGGGAAATTTGCCTGGTACAATCTGACGTTGGTGTACCGATAGTAGATTGCCCGCAAGTACTTAGCTGTGACACACCTAATTCTACACCTTCAGTCCTATCAGTGCAGGCTTCTGTGAGGACTGAAGGTATAGTGGGGTTGGAGATCTCAGCTGATGAGGAGCGGTCCGCTTTGTTCTTTGGTGTGGGTCTTTAAGGTATGCTTGCCAACAAACTGCATGGCAGGTCGACATATGTCTGGTCAAGCATGTGGTGCCCACGCGGGTGATGTTTTGGCCACGCGAGATACGCTTGCAACATATGTTGCAAATAGCAGTGGTGCGATCTGATGCACTCTTTTAAAAAAAGGCCCACACCAAAGAACTTTTGGAATAAACGGAGAGACAGCAGTGCCCTGCACATGCGGAGCTCTGCGGTGTGATGCAGCCGGGTGCTGCCCTTAAGCTGGCCCCTGGAGGGCATCCTGCCTCGTTGGAGATGTGCCTCCTCCTCCTCTCTCCTATCAGGCACCCATGTGGAGTCAGTGACCTCATGATCCCCTCCCTCCTCATCACTGTAGCAAACCTGGCAGTATGCTGCATCTGGGGGAACATGACTGCAATATTGCTGTACTTCTTGGGCACCCCCTCTCTCTGGGCTCACGTTACTGCCTTCCTCTAGCTGGGTACCATCATCGGAGGCTTCAAAACGATGCACATCCTCCTGCAGCATGTACCCAACACTGTGGTCAAACAGTTCGGGGGACTCCTCAGGAGGACATGGTGGGACTAGGGAAGGAGTGACTAATGCCATTGAGCAGAGGGAAGAGGCCGCGTTGGCAGCTGCTTTGCCAGACAAAGTACCCTGAGCCTGGGTGAGAGTGGATGAGGAAGATGAGGACGGCTTGGTCATCCACTCTACTAAGTGTTCGGCATGTCGCGGCTCAACACGGCCAGCTGCCAAAAAAAAAAATCCCACGACCACAAGCTGATGAGGATGCACCGTGTCCACGACCAGCACTGTTGCCTCTAGACGCAGAGCCTGCTTGCCCTCTTTTATCGGCTCGTGACTCTCTGCCTCTCCTTGTTGTCCTTCCAGACATACTAATGGCCTGCAGGGAGATGTAGCTGCACAAATGCTGACAATACTTGCAGATCCCTGCCTGTGGTATTAATATGAGAACGCCAGTAATTGTATTCACATAGCTTTAGGTGCACACTGTGCAGAGGACACAGTACACCAAGTGAAAATACTTGCAGATCCCTGCCTGTGGTATTAATATGAGAACACCAGCAATTGTATTCATGTAGCTTTTAGGTGCACACTGTGCAGAGGACACAGTACACCAAGTGAAAAGACTTGCAGATCCCTGCCTGTGGTATTAATATGAGAACACCAGCAATTGTATTCACGTAGCTTTAGGTGCACACTGTGCAGAGGACACAGTACACCAAGTGAAAATACTTGCTGATCACTGTCTGTGGTATTAATATGAGAACACCAGCAATTGTATTAACATAGCTTTTAGGTGCACACTGTGCAGAGGACACAGTACACCAAGTGAAAATACTTGCTGATCACTGCCTGTGGTATTAATATGAGAACACCAGCAATTGTATTCACATAGCTTTAGGTGCACACTGTGCAGAGGACACAGTACACCAAGAGAAAAAAACTTGCTGATCACTGCCTGTGGTATTAATATGAGAACACCAGCAATTGTACAATTGTATTCACGTAGCTTTAGGTGCACACTGTGCAAAGGACACAGTACACTAAGTAAAAATACTGCAGCTAGCACAATTACCTGCCTGCCTTTCAGTATATTAGGAAGAGCATACAGGAACGGATTTAGCTAAACTCAATACAGTGTATAAATATATATACAACACCGCGGATGCATATATATCCTCTACACACTGTAACTGTAACTGACTCGCCTGCCTGCCTGCTCTATCTAACTCAATTGAAATGACACTGTCTCTCTCGCTCTCTCTGTCACTATCTTTAACCACCGCCGCAACACACTACACAAGGCTGACTTCCAGGTGTTCACATTAACAAACGATAACAAATGTGCAGAGTCCGAAATCTGAAATATCTGACATAAAAAAATGCTTTATTTTTGTTTTGTTTCGTTGCGACAACAGTTCGATATAGATAGAAGATTCGACATGACAGTGACAATTAGCGATCTGTGTCTATCGAATCTGCGGTTGAATGTGCCTAACCTAACTCTATTAGTCCAAGATTATTCAAAATAGAGAGAAATGATTCAACGTTATAGAGACATGAAGATTTGACAGAGAGAAAAGAGTCGACAAAGAGATAAAAGAGTCGACATAGAGCAGGCATCACTAAATGGCGGACCGCGGGCCGGTTCTGGCCCCGGTGGCCATTCTACCCGGACCGCAGCCCCGCCAAGAAGTGTCCTCTCCCTGTCGCTAGCTCACCTGGCTCGCCCGCCTGCCGCTGCCGATGCTGCTATATACACAGCATGGGAGGCTTGGCATGTCCGTGCCTTCTCTAATGTCACTGCACTGCCCCCTCCCCATACTGTCTGTCTAATCGCACAAAACATGAAGCGCGACCACTCTGGACAAAGGGCGGGACTTTTTAAGTTAAAAAGTGTTGGATTGGTTGCTAGGCAGCGGGGCGGTCCCAGCAATAAATCATTCACTTTTAACGTGAAAAGTCCCACCCACTGTCCAGAGCGCCCACGCTTCATGTCCTGTGTGAAAAAGGTAGGGTTTTGTGGTGGGGGGGATTGCTGTGCTGTAAGGGACAGTGGTTTTTGATATCGAGAGAGGACTGTAATGAGGGAGTCATTCTGTGATGGGGGTCAGTCTGCAATGGGGGGTCAGTCTACAATGGTGTAAAGGAGTCAGTCTGCATTGGGGGGAGTCATTCTGCAATGGGGGGAGTCAGTCTGCAATGGGGGGAGTCATTCTGCAATGGGGGGAGTCAGTCTGCGACGGGGGGTCAGTCTGCAATGGGGGGTCAGTCTGCAATGGTGGAGTGGAGTCAGTCTGCAATGGGGGATCAGTCTGCAATGGGGGGAGTCAGTCTGCAATGGGGGGAGTCATTCTGTGATGGGGAGTCAGTCTGTGATGGGGGGTGAGTCTGTGATGGAGGGGTCTGTGATTGTGGGGGGATCAGTCTGCAATGGGGGAGTCAGTCTGTGATGGAGGGGTCTGTGATTGTGATGGGGGTCTGTCTGTAATGGGGGAGTCAGTCTGTGATTGTGGGGGGTTCATCTGTGATTGGGGGGATCAGTCTGTGATGGGGTCTGTGATTGTCGGGGGGTCTGTCTGTGATGGGGGTCCGTCTGTGATTGGGGGATCAGTCTGTGATGGAGGGGTCTGTGATTGTGGGGGGTCTGTCTGTGATTGGGGGGATCAGTCTGTGATGAAGGGGTCTGTGATTGTTGGGTTCCGTCTGTGATTGGGGGGATCAGTCTGATGGGGGTCTTTGATTGTGGGGGGGTTCAGTCTGTGATTAGGGGGGTCTGTGATTTGGGGGTAAGTCTGTGAAGGGGGGGTCTGTGATGAGTCAATCTGTGATGGGGGTCTGTGATGGTCGGGACCAGTCTGTGATGGGGGGGTCAGTCTGTGATGGGGTCTGTGATGGGTCGGGACCAGTTTGTGATAGGGGGGCTGTGATGGCGGGGTCAGTCTGTGATGGGTCAGGTCAGTCTGTGATGGGTCAGGTCAGTCTGTGATGGGGGGTCAGTCTGTAATGAGGGGTCTGTGATTTGGGTGGTCAGTCTGTGATGGGGGGGTCAGTCTGTAATGAGGAGTCTGTGATTTGGGCAGTCAGTCTGTGATGGGGGGGTCTGTGATGGGGGGTTTGCGATGAGGCAGGGGGGACGTAAGGGGGGAGGGGCTGAGGACACTGATGTAAAAGGGGTTCTGTGATGTGATGTGAAGGGGGGGACTGAAGACACTAATGTAAAAGGGGGTCTGTGATTTCTGCACTAGCAAAACATAAGTCTCTGCAAGGGCAATAGAAAACAATTGTTTTCTATGTGTCCTGTTCACACTGCAACAGCGCCTCTGCGTTCCGAGCTGTGTGGTGCAAATTGAAACTGAGCTGTGGTGCATAAAAATGAATAAAATGTATTTTGACATTTCAATAAAGTTGAAAGAAATAAAGCACAAAGTGTGATGTGTGTGGGTCGTAAAGGTGTGTGTGAGTGGTGGTGGGGGACTCTGTGAAGTGGAGGATATCATGTGGAGTCCTAGCACCAATATGGCATTCGGACCTCCACTGGAACAATTTTTTTCTGACCGGACCCCCGTGAATTTTAATTCAGTACCCGTGACATAGAGAGAAAAGATTTGGAGATTATAGAGACATGAGGATTCCATGAAGCAGCTAAAAACATATGTAGCGCCCCCTTGCTTAAAGCATGGGCGTTACGCTAAAGTTAGTGGGAATGGGAGAGTTGCTTTTCTCCCATTCGTGTTTGTCTGAATTTGGGACTTCTGTCATCCCAGAAATGTCCACTGGGTCATTCTGTGGTCAAGGGGTGCAATACCACCCCTTGCTGGCAGTTGGCGCCAGAGGGCTTCTGGCAGAGCAAGTTTTCCCCAGCAGCCAATTGGAGGAGTTTTCGCTCGCAGGGCATGCTGGGGGAGAATATACCTGTGACAGGGGTCATGTGTTAGAAAATCTTCGTGGGGTCCCCGCTCCAGGTGCGGTATCCACCTTCAGGGTACGCGCATTCCATGGACCCCGCCAGTGCGGCCCACCTGGCCAAAGCTGACAGCTGCATTGAACCTCATCCTGAGGAAAAAAAGGGATCCCAGTGTTCCACTGGGTCCCATGACTTGTTGAGAGGATCCCCGTCTGGGATCGGGTATCCAGACCACTGACAGGTATGCTTGCTGTCATCCAGGGGGCCCATATAGGAAAAGTCAACTGGGAGGATTCACTCTCTTTATTCACCTAAGTCCTTTATTGAAACTGGCCTGTGGCAGAGGCCCTAGAGCCGGGTCTGTGAGAGAGACTCGTTCCTCCCAGCTAGTTCCGAGTGACGCTTCGGCTGCCAGGCCTATTATAGGGGTCTGTCCGGGGGCACTTTACCCACTCTGAGCAGAGTGGCGACGAGTTACTACAATTGGTACTATACAGAGCAGTATTGATTGCTCCATTCAATATCCAGGCCTGATACCGCAAGGTTCTCTTCTCTTTCCTTCATCAACCTTGACCTTTCTAATACGTGTTGATGTTGGCCGTATTTGGCCTGGACAATAAAGCATTGAAAACCCTTTTATTGGCTGTCTGGACCTTCACTTATTGCCACTGTTCTCACAATTGCACCCCTAGACACCGCCAGGGTAACTTAGCAGGCCGATCCCAAAATCAACCAGCGGCTCCCTCAGGGGTGAGCGCTACACATATGATCGCCACAAGCGGACATTTATGGTCAAATGCTCCGCCCATAGGCTATAGAACAAATCTAATGTTTGTCGACTAATAATAATAATTAATAAATATAATTATTACTTGTCATACAACTGTAGCGCCTGTGTACTTTCAGTCCAGGTGCTATTCTAAATTTAAGGGGGATGAGAAAGTTAATTAGCTCTCATCCAAGTGATTTGGCTAAATTGGGCCTCTGTTTCAGCTGGGCTGTACTGTCGGTTCATTCTATGTTCCTGAGGTGCTTTTCCACCCCGGGCAGCAGGTGGCAGCAGTGGAGTTCAGGCTGGAGTGCCTCTTGCCAGCAGCCAATCAGGAGGGGTTTTCCCTCGCGGGGCATGCTGGGGGAAGGTATTTTTTGAGACAGACGCCATTGGGCGGGGGTCTGTTCGGGTTCTGTCCTGTCTTGTTCCGGGTGTGGCGCCCACCTTCAGGGTGACCACACATCGTGAATCCCCGGCGATGCGGCCTACCAGGCCGGGGTGCGCGTGCCACGCAGTGTTTCTGGTTCCGGGACCATGTTGGCCCGGAATATCTAAAGCTGTGGCGGGGCTCCAGTGGTCGACTGGGCCCCAGTTCTGAGGAGATCCCAAGCGAGATAGCTGTTTGGTGGGGAGTCCATCTGAGGAGCGCCAATGAGAGGCTGGCAGTCCAACAGGGCCTAGACAATCCACCGGGGATCGAGGTAACCGAACACTGATGGGGTGGAAGTTAGCCACTTGTCAGTCGGGTACCTAATTGAAACTACCTGAGCGAGATCCAGGCCCTAAGAAGTTAACTGAGGAGAACAGTCTCCATATTCTAAGTTCTGAGGCTAGGTCTGTGGCAGAGACCTGTTCCTCTCAAAAGTGCTGAGTGATACCCTGGCTGCCAGGTCGGTGTGAGAGGACTGTCCAGGTACACTATACCCACTCCGGCTGGAGTGGCGACGAAAGTGAAGTGTCGTTGGAAGCAGGACTGCTTCTGTTCCATTGGGCCTGAATCTGCTAATCCTTCTCCTCACCCATCTTTGATCTATCTACCTCAACTTTTACTGTTTGCCGTGTTGGGCAGAAATAAAAGCACAAGAAAGACACCTGCTGTTTGGACATTCCATCATTGATACACTTATCATCATCTACCCCTAGATGCTCACAGAGGTAACACGCCATCCATATTCTAAACCAGCGGCTCCTTCGAGGGTGAGCGCTACACAACATTAGAACTCTACTATAGCTTGTGGGCGGAGCATTCGACCAGAAATGTATGATTGCGGCGTCGTACAGTTTAGCTGCTTTGTTGAATCTTCTTAGAACATTCGACAGACATCATAAGCCTTCAAATGACAGATTCAACCTTAATTCATTAAGGTGAATAAACACGAGCCTTTACAACCTCTTTAAGATTGAGCATGTTATTATCATTATTTGATTTCACACATTAATTCATGGGGGATCTTATATTGTTTAGAAAATTTGCATGGTCTTTTTTGTTCGAATAAATACAGCATGAATGGTGTGAGTAAGAAATGTGATATAAAAAATCACTATAGTATACAAAATCTTTGCTGCATACTTTATGAGGAATTTGTAAAAACAGCCGCATCGCACCAATTTTTCCTCTGCCCAAACCCAATTCGTTCTCATAGTAATGTAACACTGAAAGGGAAAAACTTATTTTTAATGGAAATTATGAACTTTGACACTGGGCTCTACCACTCCACTATAATCAATAGTTATAGTATTTTTGTGCTGCCCATGCATTCATGAGACTTCAATTGTTATTGAATCAATTCATTAAGATTATTGAATTATCCTTAAGAGCCGGTTCACACTGGGGCGACTTGGGATCCGACTTGAAGTCGCCTCAAGTCGTCCCAAGTCGCGCTGTTGAGAAAAACAATGCAAGTGAATGGGAGCGGTGTTAATACACACGACTCGAGTCGCTCCGACTATAAAAGAAGTTCCTGTACTACTTCAATCTGACTTGTAGGCGATTTGTACCCATTGATTTCAATGGAAGTCGCCTCCAAGTCTGATCCAAGTCTGATCACTGTCTTAACTGAAGCGACTTTCCAAGAAGATAACATACATTTCTCAGGCAAACCTCTCCCTCCCCCTCCCTCCCCTCCCTCCCCTAGAGCTGATTGTTGTTTGATTGGCCACTGGAAAGTCTCATGTCCTGGAGACGACTTCATATCGTGTTGTAAATCGCCCCAGATCGCCCTGTGGTTCATGCTCAAGTCGTGTCAGAGTTGCCTCTGAAAGTCGCGCTGGAAGTCGTGTCGCCCTAGTGTGAACCGACTCTTAGGAATTATTTAAGTTATAATTTTTTTTTATAACCACTTCACTACGGGGCTTTAAATCCCACCTCCATACCGGCCTATTCTGGCACTTCTCTCCTACATGTACAAATCATCATTCTTTTGCTAGAAAATTACTCAGAACCCCCAAACATTATATATGTTTTTTTTAGCAGACACCCTAGGGAATAAAATGGCGGTCATTGCAACTTGTTATCTTGCACGGTATTTGCGCAATAATTTTTCAAACGCCTTTTTTTTGTAAAAAAAAATGGTTTCATGAATTAAAAAATAACAAAACAGTAAAGTTAGCCCAATTTTTTTGTAAAATATGAAAGATGATGTTACGCCAAGTAAATAAATACCTAACATGTCATGCTTTAAAATTGCGCACACTCATGGAATGGCGCCAAACGTTGTTACCTAAAAATTTCCATAGGCGACGTTTTAAATTTTTTACAGGTTACCAGTTTAGATTTACAGAGGAGGTCTAGTGCTAGAATTGTTGCACACGCACGCGGCGACACCTCACATGTGTGGTTTGAACGACGTTTACATACGTGGGCGGGACTTAGGTGTGCGTTCGCTTCTGAGCGCGAGCTACAGGGGACAGGGGCGTTTTAATTTTTTTCATTTATTTATTTATTTTTTACACTTTTTTTTTCATTTTTTTTTTCGATCGCTTTTATTCCTATTACAAGGAATGTAAACATCCCTTGTAATAAGAATAGTGTGTGACAGGTCCTCTTTAAGGAGAGATGCGGGGTCAATAAGACCCCACATCTCTCCTCCAGGCTGGAAAGAATGAGATTGTGAATAAAAATTCACAGATCTCATTCTTACTAGCTGCAATTGCGGTTTGTTTACTTACGGGTACCCGGACGTGACGTCATCACATCGCGCTCATCACATCGCGGTCATAGAGATGACTGGTGACCATCTGGTCACCAGTCATCTCTATGCTGCACATTTGGCGGACGACAATCATCTCTCCGGGCCCCCGATGGGGCCAGAGAGCCTGGAGAAGCACCGGATGGCGGCGGGATGTCCCCTCCCGCCGCCTATAAGAACGATCAAGCGGCGGAACAGCCGCTATGATCATTCTTTCGGTGTGCAGGATCGCCGCCGGAAGAAAATAATATCTGAATGATGCCTCTAGGTGCAGGCATCATTCAGATATCCCCGCACAAAGTACAGGACGTCATATGACGTCCACCTGGTATAACAGATCCCCTTTTTGGACGTCATATGACGGCGTGCGGTTTTAAAGTGGGAAAATGTTTAGATCATGAACATGAAAATTGCTAAATTGCTTTTTTTTTCCAAATTACAATTTTATTTATAATTTGTTTTTGTTATGGTTGTTTGTATTGCAATACATGGATACATAAGTGTAAAGGTACAGATGATATCATAGACTTTCCACATCTTTAACCACTTAAGCCCCAGACCATTCGGCTTTCCAAAGACCAAAGCACTTTTTGCGATTTGGCACTGCGTCGCCTTAAATGACAATTGCGCGGTTGTGTGACGTGGCTCCCAAACAAAATTGACGTCCTTTTTTCCCACAAATAGAGATTTTTTTTCGTGGTATATGATCAACTCTGCGGTTTTTATTTTTTGCGCTATTAACAAAAATAGAGTGACAATTTTGAAAAACAATATTTTTTACCTTTTGCTATAATATATATATATATATATATATTTCCTCAGTTTAGGCCGATACGTATTCGTCTACATATTTTTGGTAAAAAATCGCAATAAGCGTTTATTGATTGGTTTGCGCAAAAGTTATAGCGTCTACAAAATAGAGGATTGTTTTATGGCATTTTTATTAATATTTGTTTTTTACTAGTAATGGTGGCGATTTTTTTTGTGACTGCGACATTATGGTGGAGACATCGGATACTTTTGACGTCATGTTGGGACCATTGTCATTGATACAGTGCTATAAAAATCCACTGATTACTGTAAAAATTAAACTGGCAGTGAAGGGGTTAACCAGTAGGGGGCGCTGAAGGGGTTAAGTGTGTCCTAGGGAGTGATTCTAACTGTAGGGGGGTGGGCTATGTGTGACACGACACTGATCACCTCTCCCGATCACAGGGAGCTGTGTTGAGTGTCCTGTCACTAGGAAGAATGGGTAAATGCTTGTTTACATCAGTATTTCCCAGTTCTTCCTTTCTGTGAGACGATCGTGAGTATACCCATGGACATTGAGTCTGCGGCACCCGCGGTCGGACTCACGGAGCTTGCGGTGGACGCGTGCACGCTCACAATGCCGCATCTTAAAGGGGAGGTATATATACATCGATCTGCCCACAGGAGTCATCGTGTCAACGTATATATATGTGAGCCGGTCCTTAAGCGATTAATTCAGGCATGTAGGGCCTTTGGGGGGAGAGAGGGGGCACCTTTCCAATTTAGTGCCACGAGACAGCGTGCAGCCGTGAGGATATGGCATAAAAGTTTTTTATAGGGTATGGGGATCTTCAGTGGTGTGAATAGTTATTTTGTAGCCAGAAATAATCAAGTAGCTATTTTACACTGCGTTCCCATTGGAAGTTTTATAAATACCTCCTCTTCCTCCAAAATTTTGGATTCACTTTCTGTAGTAGAGACAACGGTCACCCAGACAAATAACATGGGTAAATCTCTGCAGTAATGGGGGAACGGGGTGGAGATGGCAATAAAAAGCTGAGTTTCTAACCCTTCCACATTCTACCCAAACCTAAATGAAAATCTTTGGTTTTCCATGTACCTTATTGATAGCCTCTATACTTGCATATGAAACAGGAGGAGAAATTCTTGAGTGCCATCAGTTCAAATTCTATTCCAACTTCATGGAGAAGGGAATAATAACAGATAACACACACAAATCTCCACTGCCCTCACCCATAACTGGCCTTCTCAGCAAGGAGCACATGGAAGGGCGTTGCATGTCAATCAAAACCAAAGAAAATTCCCAGCTCAACTTACCAAACAGCCCGCAACAAACCAGATTATCCTAACATGTGCTCCTTACTGAGAAGGCCAGTTACAGGTGAGGACAGTGGTTATTTGTTGGTACTGTTATGACGCGTACACACGACCGTTTTTCATGACGAGAAAAATGCAATTTTTTTAATTGGTGTGTAGGCTCCAGAGCATTTTCCTCAATGAGAAAAATGGACATTACAAATTTAGAACATGCTCTATTTTTTCTCGGAATTTTTCACGTCATCGTTTTTCTCGTCATGAAAAGCAGTCGTGTGTAAGCTTTAACGATGGGGAAAAAAATGTGCATGCTTAGAAGCAAGTTATAAGACGGGAAATTAGCATAATCAGCCCAAAGGGTGGCGGCATATGAATGGAACTTCCCCTTTATACGTCGTACGTGTTGCTAGAGCATTTTTTATCACGATCGTGTGTATGCAAGGTAGGCTTGAGAGGAATCACGTAGAGAAAAACGTCGTTTTTTTCCATGACATGAAAAATGGCTGTGTGTACGCAGCTTAAAAAAACTGGTGAGGGGATGCACTGGACATTCTTGCTGCCAATGTGCTAAATGCTGGGTGTCCAGTGCACCCATGTGCCTTTAAGCAGGGGTGGGCTCCCTCCAGGCTTACCTGCCCTCTATCGATCCATTATTATGCATGTGCTTCTACTATGGAGGTTCTCAAATTATAGAGTTAACACTGGAGTGCTATGAAGTGGCTCTGCAGCTTACGCATGTATTTGTTAATGTGTGAAAACTAAACCTCTGTATTTAACACAAACTGTTAGACAGGATAATTTGGGTTGTTGCAGACTGTTTGGTAAGTTGAGCTGGGAATTTTCTTTGGGCTTTGGTTAACTGAAAAACGTTAGTGCCGGCCTGACATATTCTAATGAGATATAACCTGTGTGATAAGCTTTGTGAATCAACCTCTACATTCAAAAGTTGATAAAATAAAGTGGACATACAATTTCTTTTTTTAAAGAAAAATCTATTTCATAATTGAAAAGCAAAAAATTGTTTATTTTTTTGTATGCATTTTACATTTTGTATTGATTTAAACCTATATGTACTATAAGCTTTAAATTCCACATTTGCAAAAAAAAGTGTACTGATATGGATGCATGCTAGGCTTAAATCAACACATATATAGCATGCCTAGGAACAGCTACATGCCATCTGTGGTGCAGATCCACAAAGATCTGCCCCGGCGCAGCGTATCTGAGATACGCTACGCCGCCGTAACTTACTTCTCTTTGGTTTGAATCCAGAAAGAATTTGCGCCGTAAGTTATGGCGGCGTAGTGTATCTCTCGCGGCTTAAGGGCGGGTAGGGGGCGTGTTTCATTTAAATGAAGCGCGTCCCCGCGCCGAACGAACTGCGCATGCGCCGTCCCTAAATTTCCCGCCGTGCATTACGTGAAATGACGTTGCAAGGACGTCATTGTTTTGACTTGGACGGAAATTACGTCCATCCCGCGATTCACGGACGACTTACGCAAACAAAAAAAAAAATTCTAATTAAACGCGGGAACGACGGCCGCAGTTCATACTGGGAAATGTAGTTCTTACATGAATGAGCGATGCAAACCAGGAAATCAATGAGAGAACAGAAACTAGAATGCCGGAGGTGATATAGATGAAGGAATTTAATAGGTATTTTCTCGTTTTTTAACAGAATCATTACACTATTCTGTCTGTCTACCTTGCAGACATTAATTTTAGGCTAAATTTTTTTTTCCTTTACAACTCCTTTAAAGGCATCTCCCAATCATTTCATTTAAAAGGGGTTGTAAAGGTTCGTTTTTTATTTTCTAAATAGGTTCCTTTAAGCTAGTGCATTGTTGGTTCACTTACCTTTTCCTTCCATTTCCCTTCTAAATGTTTTTTTTCTTTGTCTGAATTTCTCACTTCCTGTTTCTCCTCAGTAAACTTTCCACCATCATCCGAGCGGTGGAAAGTCAGTCAGAACAGCTTACTGAACACCTTACTGAGGAGAAACAGGAAGTGAGAAATTCAGACAAAGAAAACAAAGAAAAAAAAACATTTAGAAGGGAAATCGAAAGAAAAGGTAAGTGAACCAACAATGCACTAGCTTAAAGGAACCTATTTAGAAAATAAAAAACAAACCTTTACAACCCCTTTAACCACTTCATTACTGGGCACTTAAACCCCCTTCCTGCCCAGACCAATTTTCAGCTTTCAGCCCTGACGCATTTTGAATGACAATTGCGCGGTCATACAACACTGTACCCAAATTGTATTTTTTATCGTTTTTTTTCCAACAAATAGAGCTTTCTTTTGGTGGTATTTGATCACCTCTGCGGTTTTTATTTTTTGTGCTATATACAAAAAAAGACAGAACATTTTGAAAAAAAACACAATTTTTTACTTTTTGTTATAATAATATCCCTAATTTTTTTTTTTCTTTTCCTCGGTTTAGGCCAAAACGTATTCTTCTACATATTTTTGTTAAAAAAAATTGCAATAAGCGTATATTGATTGGTTTGCGCAAAAGTTATAGCGCCTACAAAATAGGGGATAGATTTATGATGTATTTTTATTTTTTTACTAGTAATGGCGGCGATCTACAATTTTTTTTGTCAGGCCTGCGATATTGCGGCGGACACATCGGACACCTTTGACACAATTTTGGGACCATTCACATTTATACAGCAATCAGTGCTATAAAATGCACTAATTACTGTATAAATGTGACTGGCAGGGAAGGGGTTAACACTAGGGAGTGAGGAAGGGGTTAAATGTATTCCCTGGGTGTGTTCTAACTGTGTGGGGGGAGGGGACTGACTGAGGGAGGTGACCGATGCTGTGTCCCTATGTATAAGGGACACAGCATCGGTCTCCTCTCTCCCTGACAGGACGTGGAGGTCTGTGTTTACACACAGAGCTCCACATCCTTGCTGTCACCGCTGATTGCGGGTACCTGGCGGACATTGTGGCTGCCAGGCAAACGCATCGGCTTCCTAGCGATGCGCCGGGCACAGTGTTTCCCCACTGCGCGCCCCCAGCGGCGCGTACTGGGAATGTAAACAACAGGACGTCCAGGGACGTCCACCCGACGCTTGAGAGCCGCGCTGTGGACGTCTTCGTCTACAGCGCGGGTCCCAAGTGGTTAAGTAATGGTGTTTTCCCCATGTTCCTCTTAACCACTTAAATTGTGGGCACTTTTACCCCCTTTGTTTTCCAGCTTTCAGAGCACTCAAACTTTGAATGACAATCGCGCGGTCATGCAGCACTGTAAGCATAAGCATACACAAATAGAGCTTTATTTTTGTGGTATTTAATCACTACTGGGTTTTTTATTGTTTGCTAAATAAATGAAAAATAACAGACTTAAAAAAAACTTCTTTTTCTTTGTTTCTGTTATAAAATAAATAATCTTTCTTCAAAAATGTAGGTCAAAATGTATTCTGCTACATTTCTTTGGTAAAAATAACCCAAAATCAGTGTATATTATTTTGTGGGAAAAGTTGTGAGAAATGCTATAGAGTCCTTAAACTATGGTATATATATATATATGAAAATTGATAAATCCTGATGTATTTATACCCTATTTAATTGCTCGCAGCCCAAAAATGCCAGGACAGTACAAATACCCCTAAAATTACCCCCTTTTTTTGACAGTCCAAGGTATTTAGATAGAGGCATGAAGTTGTCATTTGTTGTCACAATTATTTGAAAAATAAAGAAATGTAAAAAAACTTTTTTTTACAATTATTTTTTTTACATACTGTCACCAGTGCAGTACAGAATTATCATATAAATGGCGTGGCAGTGATCAGGGACACTAACTGGTAGAATTATGTTGAAATAAATGTAATCATTGTGTTCAAACTTTTTTTATTTAATTTTTTTTAAAGATTTTAAACCACAGCAATACACTGCTACCATAGTAACATGACTGCTCTGTGAAAGAGATCAGGATTATAATTTTTTTACGCATTATGATTGCATATGACAATGAATTTCATTGGTATAAGCAACCATTTTTACTGAATGGAACTAGTTCATTCCATGTCTTTTGTCGTGATTAGCTGTGATTGGTCAAAACTAATAACTGAGTATTGTGAGTACCAGTGTATTGTGGAGTAACTGAGTACCTGTGTGTTGTGAGTACCTGGGTATTGTGAGTACCTGGGCATTGTCAGGAAGCTAGTTGTTAGTTAATTTGGACGAGAGTATAATTCCCAATCCTCATTAAATTGGTAGGTACGATGCCCGGCAGGTGTGGAGATGCGACTTGGTGTACATGTATGCTTGTGGCATGTATGCGTTCTCTGATTATCTCATAGAGGGCGAAAAGGTTAGCAGATTGTGTCCCTGGAAGCCCAGGTTCTAAATCTGGGGAAGCAACTGTCAGCACTGAGTGGCCCCTCTATACTAAAGGAGATGTGAGATCTGTGCAGGGGCCAGCACAGAGGCTGGTGGAGGCAAAGAGGTGCAGGCACTAGAAAAGAGTAGATGGGTGACAGTCAGGAAGGGTAGTGGGGAAAGTGCCCGGGAGGCTGATCCTGGGCTGGAACTTCCCAATAAGTACGCTCCGTTGAGTGACATTGGTGAAACCAGTCAGGGATCAGCACTGCTGGAGCTGAGGGACTCCCCTAACATCATAGACATGTGCAGGACAAAACAAATAGTTTAGCTTAGATTCCTTATTTAAGTAAATAATTTTTAGTTAAATTTGTTACATTTGTTTAATTTGTTTTTGGAATTTGATTAATTTCTTATTAGAATTTGACCGCATTCGAAAAGATTCAACCAAGTATAAAAAAAAAATATTTCGATAAAATTCTTTGCCATTTGAAACAATTCAACTGCATTCAAAAAAATTCACCCAAATTAGATTTTTTATTCCAATAGAAAAGATTAGAATCGAAAATAATAGAATAGTAAGTAATAGAATAGAAAACAAGAGAATAGAATAGAAAATAATACAATAGAAAAGAATAGAATAAAATGGAAAGAATATAATATATAACCATCTTTCAAAATTCAAATTTAGAATAGAACAAATTCTAATTTTAATAGAAAAGATTAGAAAAGATGGTAATAGAATAGAGAAAATAGAAAAGAATAGAATAGGAAATAAGAGAATAGAATAGAAAATAATACAATAGAAAATAATAAATTAAAATGGAAAGAATATAATATATGTAAATGAGAAAGGAATATAATATATAACTATCTTTCAAAATTCGAATTTCGAATAGAACAAATTTAAATAGAAAAAGATTTTAATATAAAAGATTATAATAGAAAAGAACACAATAGAAAATAATAGTTTAAAGTAGAAATAATATAAAATATAACCATCTTCCAAAATTCAAATTTCAAATTGAATGAATTCGAATTTGAATAGAAAAAATTAGAATAAAATAGAAAATAATAGAATAAAAATTAATACAATAGAAAGAATATGACCATCTTCTGAAATTTGAATTTAAAATAGAATGAATTAGAATAGAAAGGATTAGAATATAAAAGAAAAGAATAAAAAAGAATAACATAGAATATAAGAGAATAAAATAGAAAAACAATAGAAAAGAATGGATTAAAATAGAAAGAATATAAAATATGACCATCTTCCGAAATTCGAATTTTAAATAGAATGAATTTAAATAGAAAAGATTACAATAGAAAAAAAATATGATTGAAAATAAGAGAATAGAATAGAAAAGAATACAATTCAAAAACAGTCGAAAAGAATAGATTAAAATAAAAAGAATATACTAACTATCTTCTGAAATTCGAATTTCAAATAGAATAAATTTGAATTGAAAAAGATTAGAATAGAAAAGATTATAATATAATAGAAAAGTAGAGTATAATAGAAAATAAGAGAACAGAATAGAAAATAATACAATAGAAAAACAATAGAATATAATAGATTAAAATAGAATATAAAATATAACCATCTTCTGAAATTCAAATTGGAATAGAATGAATTTGAATTTGAATAGAAGAGATTAGAATAAAATAGAAAATAATAGAAAATAATTCAATACAATAGAAAGAATATAACCATCTTCGGAAATTTTGAATTTAGAATAGAATGAATTAGAATAGACAATATTAGAATATAATATAAAGGAATAACATAGAATATAAGAGAATAGAATAGAAAATAATACAATAGAAAAACAATAGAAAATAATAGATTAAAATGGAAAGAATATCATATAGAGCCATCTTCCGAAATTCTAATTTTGAATAGAATGAATTTGAATAAAAAAGATTAAAACATGATAAAAAAGAATAGAAAATAAGAGAATAGAATAGAAAAGAATACAATAGAAAAGAATCATTACATAGTTACTTCGTAGGTGAGGTTGAAAAGTCCAAGTCCAACCTGTGTGTAACTATGGGGCTTATTTACAAAATAAAAATCCACTTTGCACTACAAGTGCACTTGGAAGTGCAGTTGCTGTAAATCTGAGGTGAAGAACTGAAATGAGGAGAAGCTCTGCTGATTTTATCATCCAATCATGTGCAAGCTAAAATGCTGTTTTTTATTATCCTTGCATGTCCCCCTCGGATCTACAGTGACTGCACTTTCAGTGCACTTGTAGTGCAAAGTGGATTTGCCTTTTGTAAATTACCTCCAATATGTCAGTATTACATTGTATATCCCTGTATGTTGTGGTTGTTCAGGTGCTTATCTAATAGTTTTTTGAAACTATTGATGCCCTCGCTGAGACCACCGCCTGTGGAAGGGAAGTCTGCATCTTTACCACTCTTACAGAAAAGAACCCTCTACGCAGTTTAAGGTTAAACCTTTTTTCTTCTAGTTTTGAGTGGCCACGTCTCTTGTTAAATTCCCTTCCGCAAAATTTTTTTATCCCTATTGTGGGGTCACCAGTACGGTATTTGTAAATTGAAATCATATCCCCTCTCAAGCATCTCTTCTCCAGAGAGAATAAGTTCAGTGCTTGTAACCTTTCTTCATAACTAATATCCTCCAGACCCTTTATTAGCTTTGTTGCCCTTCTTTGTACTCTCTCCAGTTCCAGTACATCCTTCCTGAGGACTGGTGCCCAGAACTGGACAGCATAATCTAGGTGCGGCCGGACCAGAGTCTTGTAGATTAGGAGAATTATCGCTTTATCTTTTGAGTTAATCCCCTTTTTGATGCATGCCAATATTCTTTTTGCTTTGTTAGCAGCAGCTTGGCATTGCATGCCATTGCTGAGCCTATCATCTACTAGGCCCCCAGGTAATTTTCCACCCTAGATTACCCCAGAGGTTCTCCCCCAGTGTATAGATTGTATTCATCATTTTGCCACCCAAATGCATTATTTAAATTTTTTCTACATTGAACTTCATTTGCCATGTAGTTGCCCACCCCTTTAATTTGTTCAGATCTTCTTGCAAGGTTTCCACATCCTGCGGAGAAGTCATTGCCCTGCTCAGCTTAGTTATTGTCTGCAAATACAGAGATTGCCCTGTTTACCCCATCCTCCAGGTCGTTTATGAACAAATAAAATAGGATTGGTCCCAGCACAGAACCCTGGGGGACCCCAGTACCCACCCCTGACCATTTTGAGTACTCCCCATTTATCACCACCCTCTGAACTCGCCCTTGTAGCCAGTTTTTAATCCATGTATTCACCCTATGGTCCATGCCAACGGACCTTATTTTGTACAGTAAACGTTTATTGGGAACTGTGTCAAATGCTTTTGCAAATTCCAGATACAGCACGTCTACGGGCCTTCCTTTATCTAGATGGCATCTCATCTTCTCATAGAAGGTTAATAGATTGGTTTGGCAAGAATGATTCTTCTTGAATCCATGCTGATTACTGCTAATGATACCGTTTTCATTACTAAAATCTTGTATATAGTCCCTTATCATCCCCTCCAAGAGCTTGCATACTATTGATGTTAGGCTAACTGGTCTGAAATTCCCAGGGAAGTATTTGGGCCCTTTTTTAAATATTGGCACTACATTGGCTTTTCTCCAATGAGCTGGTACCATTCCAGCCGGTAGACTCAGTAAAAATTAGGAACAATGGGCCAAATTCCCAAAAGAGATACGCAGACTTAACTCAAGTTTTCTAAATTTACACGGCTCGTATATTTGCGCACGATCTTCAAAACGAGTTAAGCCCAGATTTCCGTATTTTCAGCCGTACCTAAATGAGTTACACCTGCGCATCCCCGGGCGCAAATTACGCTAGTCTCGCCGTAGGCAAAGATGCAAATGAGGGAGTTAGGGCAATTCTCAAAATTAAGTGTGTGCGCCGTATTTTCCGCCCTGTGCGCACCTGTTAGTTTCCCTGACTAAATTTCCACATTATAAAACCAGCCCTAATTTTACACATGCTGTGGAAGGGTTTGCTGTAGGTAATGACTAGAGCTTAGAGCTATAGTTGAGAAGGATCTTTGTTTAAAAATGCCAGGGCCATCTATGATTCTGACGGCACTTGCCGCCTTACAGGCACAAAGGAGGAGGAGGGCACAGAGGAGGAGGATGAGGGCACAGGCGAGAGTTTATCGGCCACGGCGTGATCTTTTCCAAATGCCAGATTATGAGGTGTATGGCAACTACAGGTTTGATAGGGAAGCCATCCTGGAGATCACCCAACTACTTCAGGAGGATCTTATCACCCCAACCAGACGCTCCCATGCCCTGACACCTCTACATAAAGTGATGGCAACCCTCCATTTTTTATCCAGTGGCTCATTCCAGCGTGCATCTGGAGGTCTGGCTGGGATGGTGCAGTCGACAATGAGCCGATGTGTCCATCAGGTGGTCCCTGCCATACTGCGGCGCATGACCAACCAGTTTGTGATGCCCACCCAGGAGGAGCAGCGTCTGCAAGCCATGACAGACTTCTACAGCATTGCTGGCTTCCCAAGGACCATCGGGGCGATAGACTGCACCCATGTGGCACTACAGCCCCCCCATGAAACTGAAAACCTGTTCAGAAACAGGAAAGGCTGGCATTCGATCAACGTCCAGGTGATTGTAGATGCCCATGGCCTCATCTGGCACGTTTGTGCCAAGTTTCCAGGGTCTTGCCACGACAGTTACATTCTACGGCAGACCAAGATCTACCAAGACTTGGAGCAGAATGTGTATGGAGACAGCTGGCTGATTGGTGAGTGACATTGGTGTCAGGTATGCCCCTCCCATGATGCAGACATCACAAGGGGCACATGCATGACTAATATCCTCCTGTCTTTTCCCTTACAGGTGACTCTGGATATGCGTTGGGACCCCACCTGATGACCCCCTTTAGGAACCCCCAAACACCAGGAGAACGGAAATTCAACGAGGTGCACATCCAGACCCGGGCAATAGTAGAGCGGACATTTGGCCTTCTCAAGTCCAGATTCAGATGCCTTGACAAGACTGGGGGTACACTCTTGTATTCCCCAGACTTTGCCTGTCAAATTATTGGGGCATGTTGCATCCTCCATAATTTTGCTCTGAGAAGGGGCCTGCATGTTGAGTTATGTCCTGACCTAACCCCCCACCCAGGCAATCCCCCCCCCCAAACCCCTCTACCCGGTCTGCTGAGGGCCAGGCAATAAGGAGACAACTGGCTGAAGGCATCTTTGCCCAGTAAATGGACCCTAATTATCTATATTTTTTTGCTTTGCCCAGAAAAAATCACAGAGATTATGTGACCTTTAAATATTTTCTTTGTACATAAAATGCACATTACTTATATGACAATGAGAATTTTTTTTTGGGTACAAAACGCACATTAATTATCTCACAATGAGAATGCATGAATGCACGTCACTGTGGTCCCTAGCACAGACACATCACATGCACATCGAATTGGATTAGATCCAAGTACCCCCCCCCCTTTGGTACTTGGGAGCAGTAACGCCCCGCCACGGCTCCAATTATGTCACTGTGCATTCATACACCATTCAGGAACCTAGGATGACTTCTCCCTGGTCCTGGGGATCCCTACTCCACCAAAACTGAGGGTGACACCCTTATGTTTTCAGGAATGCCACCCCCCCACATTCACACATCATTCACACACATAAACCAAATCATAAGTACAGTATAAAAAAAAATAAAAAAAAAATAAAAAGTACCCCTGCAACTTAAGGATGTTGCCGAGTGCTCCTTCTGGGCTGCCCACGGGCACGGGCACGGGGACGGCCACGGCCGACTGGGGGGATCTTCACGGGGGGGGGTCTGTGCAGGGGAGGGAGTATTTTCATGGGGGGGGGGTCTGTGCAGGGGAGGGAGTATTTTCAGGGGGGGGCTGTGCAGGGGAGGGAGTATTTTCATGGGGGGGGGGTCTGTGCAGGGGAAGAAGGAGCCTCCCCTGGTGTCTGTCCTCCTGCTGGCCTTCCCTCCAAGGCAACGGCTATCCTTGTCAGACAGGAAGTAATGTCAGCCGTATTAGCCTGGCCAGCCCGGGTATTGGCCTGCACAGCCCGGGTATTGGCCTGCACAGCCTGGGTGAGGGCAGTCACCTCCTGGGCCACGCCTGTTGTTGCGTTTTTCAGGTCCCACAAACACGTGATGACCCCCACTGAGTTGGTGGCCACGTCACCCAGTGACTCCCTCATTGCACCCAGGCTGTGCTCCACCTTGGCCATTGATTTTTTCATTTCAGCCAGACTGCGGGTCTGCCGGGCATTGTCCCTCAACAGACTGACCGGCAGACGCACAAACCCCCCCCTGGTTTCCGGGGTCGGCCTCCTACTTGCCCCTGAGGCTTGTGGCCTTGGAGGAGGGGTTGGAGTGACCCATGGGTGCTGCTGCATGTTGGAGGAGGGTTGGGAGGGGCCACCCATGATGGTGGCCTGACTGCTGGGCGCCTCTGGGGTTCCCTCAGGGGATGACTCAAAGGTCATATCTTGGCCCATCATGATTTGCTGCCCAATCTCAATATTGTCATCTTCCTCCCCCTCATCCTCCTCCCACTCAACATCCAAATTAGGGGAGTTGTGGGCACTCCCCTCTCATGGCGAATCCTGCCCTTCTTGGGACTCTGCATCAGCCTGTCTTGGGGGTGGTGCAGCAGCCTGCCCTGATGGGCCAGCAACCTCCTGCCCTGATGGGCCAGCAACCTCCTGCCCTGATGGGGCTGCCACCTCCTGACCTGATGGGGCTGCCACCTCCTGACCTGATGGGGCTGCCACCTCCTGACCTGATGGGGCTGCCACCTCCTGGGCTGATGGGGCTGCCACCTCCTGGGCTGATGGGGCTGCCACCTCCTGGGCTGATGGGGCTGCCACCTCCTGGGCTGATGACCCAGCAACCTCCTGGGCTGATGGGGCTGCCACCTCCTGACCTGATGGGGCTGCCACCTCCTGGGCTGATGGGGCTGCCACCTCCTGGGCTGATGGGGCTGCCACCTCCTGGGCTGATGGGGCTGCCACCTCCTGGGCTGATGGGGCTGCCACCTCCTGGGCTGATGACCCAGCAACCTCCTGGGCTGATGGGGCTGCAACCTCCTGGCCATCTGGGGAGGACACAAAACAATCACAGGTTGGTGGATCCACACACTTGGCACATCTTCCCTTCCCCCACCCACACATGCTAATCACCAGATAGAAATTAAAAAAAATTACCTGTCCTCATAAGAGGATCAGAGTCAAAGCCAGGCAGGCCCACCACCTGCTGTGGGTGGAAACACTGGGCCACTGCCCATTCCTCCTCACTCATCCTGACTGGGCAGGGTCCCCCTCCTCCAGTGCCCCTGGTATGGGCATGCAGCGTTGCCAGCTTGTTCCGGGACACGCTCCTCAAGTCATTGATCTTTTTTTGAACTCCAGCGATGGTCCTGGTCTCCCCCCCCCCCGCCGCATTGATCCGATCGGTGATATTTTTAAGGATCTCCTTCCTCCTGGCCGGGGTGGTGTTGTGGCTCTCAGGGCCATGGAGAAATCGCCCATATTTAATGACGCCCTGAGCAAGTATATGCTTCTCTGCCACTGTAAAATTTAGCTTCCTGCGCTTGGGAGCCATGACAGACAACACCCAGCAACAGGGAACTCACCCAAAAAACAAACAACAATACACACACACAACAAAGAAAATAAAAACAAGCCAAAAAAAAAAATACAGACAGCTACTATAAATTCAAAAACAAACAGGCAAAAAAGGGAAACAAAAAACAATCACACACCAAAAAAGACACACTTATCAAAAACAAACAGGCAAAAAAGGGAAACAAAAAACAATCACACACCAAAAAAGACACACTTATCAAAAACAAACAGGCAAACAATCAAAACAAAGAACAAATTATCAAAAACAAACACCAACTATACCCTCCAACTCCACAAAAACTTTTCTCACAAACAAATCTTACCAACAAACACTGACAAACGTTCAAAGCAGAAGCAACTTGCTTTAGGAAGGGAACACAGGGAAATACTTTTGCAATAGAAGTGTGTTTGACTGGGGCTATTTAGACACAGGGCGATCCTCAAACTAAGTACGCTTGGCCTTTTACCTATCTCACTGATTGCGATGACCAAAGTTCTGCACATGCGCAGTGAGGTCCAGATTCGTGCGCGCATGCGCAGTACGGCCGGCCCTTCATTTGCATGGGGTCACGGCTCATTACAATGAAGCACGCCCACTTCATTCCCACTTGCCATAACCACGCCTTACGCATTGGAACTTAGGTTAAGGATGGCGCAATTTTGTGCGCAAATGCGCTGTGGATACAGTACTTACGACACCAACTTAGGGCGCCGTAACTTAAATGACATAAGTTAGATAATCCTAAATTTGCACAGCTTTTTGGGAATTTGGCCCAATGGTCTGGCAATTACTTGACTGAGCTCCCTAAGTACCCTCAGGTGCAAGCCATCTGGTCCCAGTGATTTTTTAATGTTAGATTTACCAAATCAAAACAGCAGAGTGACGAGCCATAAACCATAAGATGATGCAGATCTCACAGAAATAAAGAGTGCTGAGTACTCTGTTGGCTATGGAAGTTAACAGGGGTGTGGTGATTGACATCCGACACAGGCCTTATCTCCGCCCTCTGGTTCTCCATACGTCACACATAGACTCCATAGAACCTAATGGGGTTGCTCCCATTGGTTGGAGCCATACGAGAGCGAGGCTTGGTTGCCGCTCCGTTGGTATAAATGGTGATAGTTCAGTGCGTCGCCCATGCCCTTTGATAACGACTGTTTATGTCGAATTATGTCAGGGCGGAGCTACGCAATGACGTCACCGAGCTGTACGTGACCTGGAAGTACGGGCCTACGATTTTGCTCTTAATTTTTGTTCTCTGTTTTTATACGTTTATGCCGGCAATTTTAAATGCATGTAGTGTGTTTCTGGCTACAATTTTTTAATAAACCTGCCTAACGGTACCTCACGATCTCGAGCCCTCATTTTTTCCTCCTGGGTACACCATTGGAAGATGGAGCCTGTGAGTTAAGACCTTGAGTGGAGCGGAGAGCAGGCCCGTCGGAACAGGACAGGCAAAGCAAGCAACTGCCTGGGGCCCCGAGCTGGCCAGGGGCCCCCAGCAGCCGCTTGCTATAAGTGCTGCAGTCTGTCCATGGGACGTGACCCAATGGGACCATTGGTCCCAGGCGGCAGGTTCTGAGGGGCGGCACATTGATGCCTAGAAAACACTGGTCCCGCATGATCGCTCCGCTCCACACGCCCGCCTCGCCCCCCTCTCCCCACCTCCCCTCACTGTGTGGATGCCCTGGCGCCGCTGCTATTACATGTAATAGCAGATCACAGCTGGCCGCCCCCTCCCATCCTCTCCGCGGCTCTCCCCTTTGCTGCTGACAAGTGAAAGTCAGTTTTCAGGCTGACGGCCAACAGCGTGAAGGGGAGGAGCTTTCTGCTGAGTGGAGACCCCATGATGAAAGAGGGATCACTGCTGAGAGAAAGTAAGTGCCAGCGCCCTAATCCCATCTCCACCTGCCTCTGTCTAACTCCCATACCCCCTCCCTACCACCCCTGGCTGTGTCTAACCCCCTTCCTACCACCCCTGCCTGTGTCCAACTCTCATACCCCCTCCCTACCACCCCTGGCTGTGTCTAACCCCCTCCCTACCACCCCTGCCTGTGTCCAACTCCCATACCCCCTCCCTACCACCCCTGGCTGTGTCTAACCCCCCTTCCTACCACCCCTGCCTGTGTCCAACTCCCATACCCCCCTTCCTACCACCCCTGGCTGTGTCTAACCCCCTCCCTACCACCCCTGCCTGTGTCTAACCCCCCTTCCTACCACCCCTGCCTCTGTCTAACTCCCATACCATCCCTGCCTGTGTCCAACTCCCATACTCCCTCCCTACCACCCCTGGCTGTGTCTAACCCCCTCCCTACCACCCCTGCCTGTGTCTAACCCCCCTTCCTACCACCCCTGGCTGTGTCTAACCCCCCTTCCTACCACCCCTGGCTGTGTCTAACCCCCCTTCCTACCACCCCTGCCTGTGTCCAACTCCCATACCCCCTCCCTACCACCCCTGCCTGTGTCTAACCCCCTCCCTACCACCCCTGCCTGTGTCTAACCCCCCTTCCTACCACCCCTGCCTGTGTCTAACCCCCCTTACTACCACCCCTGCCTGTGTCCAACTCCCATACCCCCTCCCTACCACCCCTGGCTGTGTCTAACCCCCTCCCTACCACCCCTGCCTGTGTCCAACTCCCATACCCCCTCCCTACCACCCCTGGCTGTGTCTAACCCCCCTTCCTACCATTCCTGCCTCTGTTTAACTCCCATACCATCCCTGCCTGTGTCCAACTCCCATACCCCCTCCCTACCACCCCTGGCTGTGTCTAACCCCCTCCATACCACCCCTGGCTGTGTCTAACCCCCCTTCCTACCACCCCTGCCTGTGTCTAACCCCCCCTTCCTACCACCCCTGCCTGTGTCCAACTCCCATACCCCCTCCCTACCACCCCTGGCTGTGTCTAACCCCCTCCCTACCACCCCTGCCTGTGTCCAACACCCATACCCCCTCCCTACCACCCCTGGCTGTGTCTAACCCCCCTTCCTACCACCCCTGCCTCTGTCTAACTCCCATACCATCCCTGCCTGTGTCCAACTCCCATACCCCCTCCCTACCACCCCTGGCTGTGTCTAACCCCCTCCGTACCACCCCTGGCTGTGTCTAACCCCCTCCCTACCACCCCTGCCTGTGTCTAACCCCCCTTTCTACCACCCCTGCCTGTGTCTAACTCCCATACCCCCCCTACCACCCCTGGCTGTGTCTAACCCCCCCTCCCTACCACCCCTGCCTGTGTCTAACCCCCCTTCCTACCACCCCTGCCTGTGTCTAACTCCCAAACCCCCTCCCTACCACCCCTGGCTGTGTCTAAACCTACCTACCACCCTGGGCCCTGCCTGTGTCTAACCCCCCTCCCTACCACCCCTGGCTGTGTCTAACCCCCCTTCCTACCACCCCTGCCTGTGTCTAACCCCCTTTCCTACCACCCCTGCCTCTGTCTAACTCCCATACCATCCCTGCCTGTGTCCAACTCCCATACCCCCTCCCTACCACCCCTGGCTGTGTCTAACCCCCCTTCCTACCACCCCTGCCTGTGTCTAACCCCCCTTCCTACCACCCCTGCCTCTGTCTAACTCCCATACCATCCCTGCCTGTGTCCAACTCCCATACCCCCTCCCTACCACCCCTGGCTGTGTCTAACCCCCCTTCCTACCACCCCTGCCTCTGTCTAACTCCCATACCATCCCTGCCTGTGTCCAACTCCCATACCCCCTCCCTACCACCCCTGGCTGTGTCTAACCCCCTCCCTACCACCCCTGGCTGTGTCTAACCCCCCTTCCTACCACCCCTGCCTGTGTCTAACCCCCCTTCCTACCACCCCTGCCTGTGTCCAACTCCCATACCCCCTCCCTACCACCCCTGGCTGTGTCTAACCCCCTCCCTACCACCCCTGCCTGTGTCCAACTCCCATACCCCCTCCCTACCACCCCTGGCTGTGTCTAACCCCCCTTCCTACCACCCCTGCCTCTGTCTAACTCCCATACCATCCCTGCCTGTGTCCAACTCCCATACCCCCTCCCTACCACCCCTGGCTGTGTCTAACCCCCTCCGTACCACCCCTGGCTGTGTCTAACCCCCTCCCTACCACCCCTGCCTGTGTCTAACCCCCCTTTCTACCACCCCTGCCTGTGTCTAACTCCCATACCCCCTCCCTACCACCCCTGGCTGTGTCTAACCCCCCTCCCTACCACCCCTGCCTGTGTCTAACCCCCTTCCTACCACCCCTGCCTGTGTCTAACTCCCATACCCCCTCCCTACCACCCCTGGCTGTGTCTAAACCTACCTACCTACCACCCTGGGCCCTGCCTGTGTCTAACCCCCCTCCCTACCACCCCTGGCTGTGTCTAACCCCCCTTCCTACCACCCCTGCCTGTGTCTAACCCCCCTTCATACCACCCCTGCCTCTGTCTAACTCCCATACCATCCCTGCCTGTGTCCAACTCCCATACCCCCTCCCTACCACCCCTGGCTGTGTCTAACCCCCCTTCCTACCACCCCTGCCTGTGTCTAACTCCCATACCCCCTCCCTACCACCCCTGGCTGTGTCTAAACCTACCTACCACCCTGGGCCCTGCCTGTGTCTAACCCCCCTCCCTACCACCCCTGGCTGTGTCTAACCCCCCTTCCTACCACCCCTGCCTGTGTCTAACCCCCCTTCCTACCACCCCTGCCTCTGTCTAACTCCCATACCATCCCTGCCTGTGCCCAACTCCCATACCCCCTCCCTACGACCCCTGGCTGTGTCTAACCCCCCTTCCTACCACCCCTGCCTGTGTCTAACCCCCCTTCCTACCACCCCTGCCTCTGTCTAACTCCCATACCATCCCTGGCTGTGTCCAACTCCCATACCCCCTCCCTACCACCCCTGACTGTGTCTAACCCCCTCCCTACCACCCCTGGCTGTGTCTAACCCCCTCCCTACCACCCCTGCATGTGTCTCACCCCCCTTCCTACCACCCCTGCCTGTGTCTAACTCCCATACCCCCTCCCTACCACCCCTGGCTGTGTCTAAACCTACCTACCTACCACCCTGGGCACTGCCTGTGTCTAATCCCCCTCCCTACCACCCCTGGCTGTGTCAAACCCCCTCCCTACCACCCATGCCTGTATCTAAACCTACCTACCTACCACCCTGGGCCCTGCCTGTGTATAACCCCCCTCCTTACCACCCCTGCCTCTGTCTAACCCCCCTAGCACACCTGCCTCTGTCTACCACCCCTGGCTGTGTCTTACCCCCTCCCTACCGCCCCTGCCTGTGTCTAACCCCCGTACCACCCCTGCCTGAGTCTAAACCCCCTACCACCCCTGCCTCTGTATGACCCCCTACCACCCCTGCCTGTGTCTAAACATCCCCCCCTTACCACCACCGCTGCCTCTGTCTGAACCCCACCATCACTGTTGCATGTAAATCTGACAGGCTTTGCGTGCGGGGAGGGTTGGGGGGCCTCCATGTCCAATTTGCTTGGGGCCCCCAAATTCCTTCAAACGGCCCTGGCGGAGAGAGGTGGTGTATGGTTACACTGCAAGAAGCAGCTGGAAGCGTGGGAGTCTACAGTTCCTGGTACATCCGATCGGTGGATCGATACCCCTGAATTCATGGTGACTTGGTAAGAGCATATACTTACCTTTGTCCAGCCGGTGTGATCTTTGGGATTCCTTTCTTCCTCCTTTACCAACTTCAATGTTATTGGTGGTGGATTTCTACTTCTGCTAATCGTCCTGCTACAGTCGATGTCAGCTGGATTGAGACTTTCACGTTTTCACCACATATGTGGTCCTTGGGACTTTTTTATCTGATTCATAGACGTCCTTTAATTACTATGATGGTTTTCTAAAAATAATAATATAATAATATGTCACTGTGCTCACTATTGTGATTTATTTGATTTATTTATTTGACGTTTCATCAATTTTGGTGTTAGAGGAGTGGTTGTGGCCTCACGGCTTAGCCTGAGCCCCCCTCCTTGGGTAATAGTAATATTTATTTATTATATAATTGAATATATTAATTTATTCATTTAATTTATCTACTTGAATTAACTCCCTTATTTATCGTGGACTGTTTTCACACGGCTGCACACGGCAACCGCCTTGGGTGTGATATTAATCCTGTTCAAACAGGATTCATATATATATATATATATATATATATATATATATATATATATATATATATATATACTAATTTAATTCAATATATTTATATTAATTTTATTATATTTTTTTGTCTAGTCACAGTTTATGTGCTATTAGCGCAACCTTTCTTTGTTTTCTTTTTTCTTTTAATAAACATGCACTCACCTGCTCCATGTTCCAGCGACGCGCCGGCCGGAGCTCCGCTCCTCTCCCGCCCTCTCCGGCCCGACGTCCTCATTACTACTGTGGGCACCAGGCCGTGACAGCTTTCGGCTTCACGGCCGGGCACTCACTGCACATGCGCGAGCGGCGCTGCGCTGTCTGATTGGAAAGGCAATCGCCTGGGACCTGTCACGTGTCCCAGGCGATTGCCTACAGGGAGGGGCTGCCAAAAGGCGATATGACGTATCGCCTTAGCGGCCCCTCAGGGGAAGGAGGAAGTGGGACAGGATGTCCCACTCCTCCTGAAGCCCCCACTCCCCCCCAAAAAAAATTACATGCCAAATGTGGCATGTAAGGGGGCAAGGAGTGGATTAAGCGGAAGTTCCACATTTGGGTGGAACTCCGCTTTAAGGCCAACCTGGGCACAACAATATAGAAGCCCCAGGCTGCCACACCAAACACTGTGCAACTAATATAAATATTCCCTACCTACCAACCAGTACTCACAAACTTCTAAAATGCTACCAGTGATACTATTTGTGTGCATGCATTTTAATGTGCTTCAAAAGCACCTAAGGCGTCTGTCCTGCAAGGGTGAGCAACCCATGTGCAACTTAGGAGTTAACCAATTCTGTCACCAAAGAGTGGCAGCACCCTCCCAAAAATACTGTAGCCAAGTTCTAACTTGCTAAGTACACTTCTGAAATCGAAATTGCTAGGATGCTTCTTTTATCTATAACTTATAGTGTTGACTATCCTCCTTATTGTTATCATCTAATTACCTGATTGCCGGCATCACTCCCTTAGTCACACCCAAATCTGCGCACCTTCTGTGTGTAGCAGCCTCCCTCGGCCCCCCTAATACTTATCTCTGTCCAGGGATGTCCACAAATGTTTCAGCCCTCCGAGATTCTCCTTCCTAATTGGCTTAGACACGGCTCTCGCTGCTGTCAATCAAAGTCAGCTAGCCAATCAGGGGAGAGAGTGGGCAGGGCCTGGTCAGGGCTCTGTGTCTGAATGGACACAGGGAGTTGTGACTCGGCTCGGGTGCCCCATGGCAAGCTGCTTGCTGTGGGGGCAATGAACAGGAGGGAGGGGGCCAGGATCACAGAAGAGGAACCCGAGAAGAGGAAGATCCAGGCTGCTCTGCGCAAAGCCATTACACAGAGCAGGTACGTATAACATGTTTGTTATTTTTATAGGGGAAAAACAAGTCTTTATAATCCTTTAAATACACAGGATAAGATGGGCGTTATTAACCACTTGCCGACCGGATCACGCTGATATACGTCGGCAGAATGGCACGGCTGTGCAAAACAACGTATGAGAGCCGATGAAGGGTCTGATATGGTCTTGGAGGGGAAATCCTATGACGTTATTTTTTTTGGCATGGAGTTTCCCCTCTATTCCAGACACAAAGGGCCTGATCCACAGCCAGCGGGTGTAACTTAAATATTCGGATTTAAGTTACACCGCCGGAAAATTTCTACCTAAGTGCCCGATCCACAAAGCACTTACCTAGAAATTTTCGGCTGTGTAACTTAAATCCGGCCGGCGCAAGGCGTTCCTAATTTAATGGGGCGAGTCCCATTTAAATTAGGCGCGCTCCCGCGCTGGACGTACTGCGCGTGCTCCCGACGTCATTTTCCCGACGTGCTTTGCACGGTTTTACGTTGCGCTGGGTTTTGAGAATCGCGACGGGCGTAAAAAAAAAATTAAGAGTTGCGGCGGGAAAAAAAAAAATTGAAAAAAAAAGACAGCGACGCGGGATAGAAGGGTCTACTTTTACAAGGCCTAAACAGTTTAGGCCTTGTAAAAGCAGCCCTAATATTGCTATGGAAAACTAATACTTACGGAGAAAAAACGAAGCGTAAAAGCTTTGTGGATCTCCGTAAGTGCTAATTTGCATACCCGAAGCGGCATTTCGACGAGAAATGCCCCCAGCGGCGGCTGCGGTACTGCATCCTAAGATCCGACATTGTAAGTCCCTTACACATGTCGGATCTTCTCCCTATCTATTGGAAACTGATTCTGTGGATCAGTTCCATAGATAGAAACAGGGATACGACGGCGTATCAGTAGATACGCCGGCGTGTCCCTTTTAAGGATCAGGCCCAAAGGGCCTGGCAGTGGCGGCTGCTGCTCAATTTTTTTTAGAGGGGTGCAAACAAACTGAAAAACACAAAAAAACATCAATTGCAGCCTCACTGTGCCCTCAATTGCAGCCACTGTGCCCGTCATGTGCAGCCACTGTGCCCGTCATGTGCAGCCACTGTGCCCATCTTGTGCATCCACTGTGCCCATCATATGCAGCCACTGTGCCCATCATATGCAGCCTCTGTGCCCATCATTTGCATCCTCTGTGCCCATCATTTGCATCCTCTGTGCCCATCATATGCAACTTCTTTGCCCACCATATGCAGCTTCTGTGCCCATCATATGCAGTCTTTGTACCCATCATATGCAGCCATGGTGTCCATCATATGCTGCCTCTGTGCCCATCATATGCAGGCTCTGTGCCCACCATATGCAGCTGCTGTGCCCATCATACGCAGCCTGTGCCCATCATATGCAGCCTCTGTGCCCATCATATGCAGCCTCTGTGCCCATCATATGCAGCCATTGTGCCCATCATATCCAGCCTCTGTGCCCATCATATATACAACCTATGTGCCCACCATATGCAGCACCATATACCATTGTATATGTGCCCCATACTCATTCACATAGGGTGGGGGCCCCCTTATTAAAGGGGGCTCCCAGATTCCGATAAGCCCCCCACCCGCAGACCCTGACAACCAACAGCCAGGGTTGTCAGGAAGAGGCCCCTGTCCTCATCAACATGGGGACAAGGTGCTTTGGGGTGGAGGGCGTAGAGCCCCCCTGCCCCAAAGCACATCCCCTCATGTTGAGGACATGTGGCCTGGTATGGTTCAGGAGGTGCTCACTCGTCCCCACCCCTTTCCTGACCTGCAGGGCTGCATGCTTGAATATGAGTCTGGTATGGACTTTGGGGGGACCCCAATGCCGGTTTTTCGGCGTAGGGGTTCCCCTTAAAATTCATACCAGACCGAAGGGCCTGGTATGCTCTTAGAGGGGGAACCCATGCAGTTTTTTTTTATTTTGGCGTGGAGTTCCCCCTCAGTATCATCAGAGCACAAGTTGCATGCCAAAGTCAGATCAGTCAAGACGGCCACCTGACTTTGATCTGACTTCAATGATATTTAATGGGCTAAAGTAGGGTCAAAGTCGGACCAAAGTAGTGCAGGAAGCATTTTCAAACCGACTTGTGTTGGACCAGTTAAGACGGCTCCCATAGGGAAACATTGGTTTTCACACATCATGCGACATGAGCTCCCAATGTCGGAGCGTTTGTCGTACAATGTGAACCCAGCCTTAAGCATTCTAATACAAGAGGTGTGTTACTGGTACAAAACATTGGGGGGTGAAAAGCTTAAAAAAAAGAAAACGAAAGCAGCCACCACATCTTATAAATGGTAAGCTGCAATTCTTTACCTTCAGGTAACCTGCCTTTTTACTATATATTGCTGTGGGTGACTCAGGGTGGATGCATTGTTAGTTTAGAACTAGGGACCATGCTGTGCTGAGGGGCCTTGAGAAGGCAGTGTGGGGGGCTTCCACATAATTTGCAAATATATTCCACTAACACTTCTTCATTTAATATTGAATTTTTAATTTATTTATATATTTTAATATGCAGTATAGTGTAAGCCGTGCTGGCAATTTCTTTACTTTGGATTTATGCAGTGTCTTCATTGGCTGTGCCCTCTACTATATTCACTATGGTGTTGAATGTTACCAATAACAACCTGCCAGGTGGTCTAATCCCCCCTCTATACAATAGTAAAACAAGTGTTGCCTTTAGTTATACTTCAGGATGGTGCCAGAGCTGTCTGTCTCTTCTCCCTCTTCCATAGGCATAAACAGTGGCGGTGCATCCATAAAGGGCGCAGGAGCGCCGCCCCCCCCCCCCTTTCCTGCTCTTTCACATAGATAGATTCATGCATTGCATGAATCTATCTATGGTCGCCGCTGCCGCCCCCTATTCATGTGCCTGACCCCTTGTCGGGAGCCAGGCATATGAATTATAGCGGCGGGGTATTTTTGGAAGTGCCTGATTAGAGCCATAGGTTCTAATAGGCTTCCAGATTATAGCAGTGGGCTCTAATAGGCTTCCAAAAGGGTAAACAGTGGGTGCAATGCTGTGCGTTCGCTGATATCTCAGTGTTGTGTTAGGGAAGCAAATACATTGCTTCCCTAACACTGACCCGCTTCTCTCATCCAATCAGGTGCCTGGGTCTGGTTACACTGTCTCCTGAATGGCTGAAACAACAGGCGCCACTATTGGACGCCTGATGCAACGAGAGGACGGAAGTCGGAGATGAGGACGGTGTCGAGAAGTGCCCGCAGGAGGCATGAAGGACTCCGCTCGTCGCCGTCACCCGCTGCCCAACCAAGAGTAAGTGCCGGGGAGCCGGTGAGCGGGCGGGGTCACAGTGGCAGCATATGATGGGCACACTAGCAGCATATAATGGGCACACTGGCAGCATTTGGCACAGTGTCAGCATTTGATGGGCGCCCTGGCAGCATTTGATGGACACCCTGGCAGCATTTGATGGGCACAGTGGCTGCGTTTGATGGGCACAGTGGCTGCGTTTGATGGGCACAGTGGCAGCGTTTGATGGGCACAGTGGCAGCGTTTGATGGCACATTGGCTGCAATTGATGTTTTTTTCTAAATGTTTACAGTTTGTTTGCGCCCCCCAAACATTTTGAGCACCAGTCGCCACCAGGCATAAACATGCATGCTTGGGTGATCTAAATGTGCATGTTTATACCAACAGCATCTGAACATCTTCTGTCCTGATAACCAGATTCTGCCTGCACATCAGACTGTCCTGTGAGATCTATGGAAATCTTGAGATTGCCCCAGGTGTAACAGATTTCCTTTATATAGGACAAACTATCCCCCTGATACCTATACAGTTATCACTCCATCTGCTTGCAGCCAAATAAAAACTAGACATAACAGATTCAGAATATAGAAAACGTCCATATGAACAAATATGACTTAATATGTGCTTAATGTATATGTGGCAGGTGCAAATTCACATTAACTTCCCGCACCTGTTTCAATAAATGTAACATGCTAAAAACGACCTTTATTGTCCCTCATTTATTATTTTTAATCAAAGAGATCTGTAGAGGTTTGCATATTTGATTGACTTCAGCTGGAATATATTTGGGCTTAGTAAATAAAAACTGGAGAAAGGAAAATCAAAACGAAAGTTTAATTGTCACTCATAGAACCAATCAGAATTCTTTTTCAGTCTTTCTATGAAAGGTGGAACTTTACTATTTCTGTGGCCAACAACTCCATGTTTGTTTCTGTATCCTTTATGAATCATCATTATAGTTACACAGATTGAAAAAGTCTTTCAAACGTGATGATCAGAAGAGAAGTTCACCTTTATCAAAATAAATAATTACCGTATTTATCGGCGTATACCGCGCAGATGGGACTTCATTCAAAGATCTCAGCACAGCCGTGCCGGTTTTAAATGTTTTAAATGTTCCATTGGCTCCATTGGCTGTGGGTTAGAGGGGGTGAGGATTGGGGTGTTGCATGTTACACCCTAAATACAGATGTACTATGTTCCTAGGGGCTGGTTCATACCTGAATGGCACAGGAACATGTGGTGATGCACTAAGAGAGCAACATGAAGTAGAATTTCTGAAGCAAAGCAGTGCCATCGTAGTCATGTGTACAGGACTGTCAGGAAGGGCCATCTTTAACATGGGGCAAAAGGGACAGCTGCCCTGGGCCCAGTCATTGTTGTGGGGCCAAAAGCAGCTGCCCCCTGAACCTGCCCTGCTCGCAACTATGAAACAAGAAAAGCTGCTCCAGGTGACTGAGTATCTAGTTAAAGTGGCTGTAAACCCTTGTTTACAACTTAATGTTACAGGTAAGCCTATATTAAGGCTTACCTGTAGCTAAAAAGGAAATGTCCTAAACCTGCACGGTTTAAGAGATATCCCTGTATTTGCATGTGCCGACGTCATGCGGCACATCCACACTTAAGCCAACTGAAGCAATGGCACTATGTGCCGTTGCTTGAGTTGTACTGTGCCGTTATCGCGCGCATTCGCGGGAGTGACGTCATCGCGGCTCCGGCCAATCACAGAGCCGGAGTCGCGAGACCCGGAAGTCACTCTGGGACAACATGTTGGCGGCCAGACGGGGAGGCGTGGACGGTTGCGGGGGCTTTGATCGGAGGTAAGTAAAACATGATCAGCTAGTATGCTATGCATACTAGTTGATTATGCCTTTGTCTTGCAGGATTTTTATTTTTTTCGTTTTTGAATCATGGGTTTACTTCCTCTTGAGTTGTCTATGTGGCTGGAACCATCTGTTACTCTATGGGACACAGCAGCTGTAGGAACACAGCCGCAGATCAGGTGTGCAGGTGTCGGTGAGAGGCCCTGAATACACACTGGTAGGGCTGTACACCTGCATCCTCACACCTGTCAAATTAAGACCTGAAGGTGTGGTTGTACAGCTGCTGCATCCCAATAGCCTAAAATAGGTTGCCTACACACAGCCACATAAAAAACACTGATCCACACTGTACAGGCCACGGTGCCCATGTAAATGAGCCCCAAGACCTCATTCACACACAGAACTTTATTTATTTACTCAATACAGTTTTATCCTTTAGATTTAACAAGATTTAACAAGAATTTTGTAAGCTATTTTCTGTTTGGAAGGGGGAGGCCCTATCAGGTAGGCTGTACGGGGCTCAGTGATTTCTAACAGCGGCCCTGTGCCCTTATCTTAGGCCCCTTTCACATTGGAGCGGGAGCCGCGGTGGCGGTATAGCGCCGCTAAAAATAGCGGCGCTATACCGCTGGGATTGCCGCGGGAATCGGCCGCTAGCGGTGCGATATTAACCCCCGCTATGGCCGATAAAGGGTTAATACCGCCCGCAATGCGCCTCTGCAGAGGCACATTTCAAGCGGTATTGCCGCGGTTTCCCATTATTTTAAATGGGAAGGAGCGGTATACACGCAGCTCCTCTCACCGCTCCAAAGATGCTGCTGACAGGAGATTTTTTTCTCTCTCGCCAGCGCATCGCCTCAGTGTGAAAGCCCTCGGGCTTTCACATTGAGTATGCAGTGAAGGAGTTTTTCAGGCGGTATAGCAGCGCTATTTTTAGCGCTGTACTGCCTGAAAAACTCCTCAGTGTGAAAGGGTTGTTGGATTTGCCAGGGGAGCTCATTCAAATATTGAGGACTAAGCAGTTCTCAGCTGGTTAAAAAAAGTAACTGCAATATTATTGGTACATCCTCGTATTTACGACGTACTGTAGTCATGTAAATGTATATTGCATTTTGGCTGAATCTGGAGCTCTAAAAGTTGGAACCAAACCAGAGGTAAACTGCTAAAATAGATTTTCATTGCCAAATGTATGTGCTGCCCACCTGGTTTAATCTGTTACTATGTTTAGTCTGAAAATAGCGTCCCTGTATGCACTGCCAAAAAGATAAACCTGACTGTTTTTTGGATGCAACATCTTCCATTTGTAGCACCCCCTAGTATTGCTAGAGTGCTAGAGTCAGGGTTTTATTAAAGCGGAACTTCAGTTGTTTTTTCATCTTTCCATCTATTAAATCTTCTGTCCTTGTTGTTTTAACTTTGGATAGTAAAACATTTTTTTTCTGCCAGTAAATACCTTATACAGCCCACTTTCTGTTTCTTGTCTGGTCATTACCCTAGGCTTATGACATCATGCACAGCTCTCTCCCTCACTCTTGTGAGCATTTGCCAGGAAGGGAGGGGGAGATGAGTCATAAGAGGGATAATGAGAGCTGCAGAGCTGGAGGTGTGCCTGTAAATCCAGGAAGTGAACAGGCATCAGCTTCAGCTGCCCACAGTTAAAATGGCTGCAGCCATACTCAGTGGAGGGAGATTTCTGCAGCATATTTGGCAAGTACAGAATCACAGTATATATGAAATAATATGTAAAGTGATTGGAGGAAAGCGTCAGAATGGCAAAGATATTTGTATTACAAATTATGTGAGCAGACTGCAGTTACTCTTTAAGTGTAGGTAGATGTGTGCAGGCTTGGCTGGCAGCCAAGCCTGTGTTTTTTTCCCTGGTTTGGGCAGAGATCCAGGGAGAGCTGGGTGACTCACAGGCAACATCACTAAGATCGCCCTCCTACTTTTAGAACTTACTGGAAATTTCAAGAAGAATGGAGGTAAAGGTAAGGTGGACCTGGCTGGAGTATTCATGAGGGCCCTGAGCAATCTCCAACAGATGGTTTGGTAGGGGGCAGGCGCCAGTGTTGCCAACCATTCGTATTTTTACGGACAGTCCGTAAAAACGGGCACTTTTTCCCCCCGTTCGTAAATGTCCGTGGTTGCGTGAATGTGCCAGTATAAATAGCCGAGATCGGTTCGGCTTGGAACTGCGCATGGAGAATGGAGGCAGGGGGTAATTGGAGGCAAGAGGTGATGGTGGCTGCGGTGGCACCGCAGAGGGGGTGGAGGCATGGGGCAATGGAGGCAGGGGAGATTGGAGGCAGGGGGTGTTAGTGGCAGGGGGTGATTGGAGGCACCGCAGAGGGGGATGTGGCACCGCAGAGGGTGGGGGATGGAGACAGGGGTTGTTGGTGGCACTGCAGAGGGGGATGGAGGCAGGGGGTGATATGACTAAATAATTTGCCCTTATTATTTTGAAAATAACAAAAATCGTTTTTTTTACCTTAATATCTACCTTACATCACATTGCTATTTGCCTAGCGTACTTGTTTGTAGCCTAAATACTGAAATTTGCACCTAAAAATTTAATTTAGTAACTTTTGTGAAATGCCAGTAAAAACGTGGCTGCGTCAGTAAATTTCAGGTGTCGTGGCAGTAAATTTCAATCTGGTAGGTTGTCAACACTGGCAGGCGCCCTTAAATACTCAGGGTCAGCCCAGCTGGGTGCAGTGGAGTTCGGGTGGAAGCTGGAGACGGAGTGTTAGCAGTTGGAGGCCTTTGAGAGTAGCCCCCTAGTCTAGGGGGGGTGGACTCAGGCCTGGGCTCAGGTGCGGAAGGCACACTTCTACCTTCTCCCAGGAGGCAGGGGAGCAAGAAGAGGACAGCAAGAGGACATTGCCAGGCAAATCTCCAAGGAGAAAGACAGCCAGGTGGACTGGTGAGTAACACACAGTCGGGAGGACTGAGAGTCAGCCTGAGAGGACTGGGTGAGAGCTGTCTGGGATGGATGCAGAGTCAGTCAGGAGGACTGTGATGGAACAGGCAGAAAAAAGGGGCAGCTGCAGCCAAGTAGGTTGGCAGTGCCTGAAGGGGTGGTGCTGGGAGTAGTAGCCATAGATAGGACAGCTGAGCACTAGAACATTTCTACAGCAAAGGGGCCCGCAGTCCCTACCTGTAAAGGACACTTACTACTGGTTAAACTGAGCCGATTGTTAGACCATCCAAACAGGGCCAGCTGGTCCTGGGAATTGTAGTTCCATGAGCAAGAGCTGTGCTGCAGGAGTTGGAGTAGATCTGCAAGCAAGTTTGTGCAGGAGGCAGGGGAGTGTATATAAGGGTGATCAGATTTTTTAAAATTAAATCTGGGTACATATTTTTTTTATTGGCAAATTGTAAACTTTTTTATACGCATATTTTCCTCAAATTATATACAGTCTTGGCCGAAATTGTTGGCACCCCAGACATTTTTCAAGAAAATCAATACACATGTTTATTCCCTGTGTGTGTATTGGAACAAAACAAAAAAAGGGAAGGGAAAAAAAGCAAATTGGACATAATGTCACACAAAACTCCAAAAATTGGCTGGTCAAAATTCTTGGCACCCTTAACTTAATATTTGGTTGCACACACGTTGGAAAAAATAACTGAAATCCGTTGCTTTCTACAACCATCAATAAGCTTCTTACACCTCTCACCCGGAATTTTGGAGCACTCTTCCTTTGCAAATTGCTCCAGGTCTCTCTTATTGGAAGGGCGCCTTTTCCCAACAGCAATTGCTGGAAGACCCAAGATCTCGAATGCAAACCCAGCTTTCTGACACTGGGGTGTACAGTGCGACCCAAAATCCTTTGGCAATCCTCAGATTTCATGATGCCTTGCACACATTTAAGGCACCCAGTGCCAGAGGCAGCAAAACAACCCCAAACATCATTGAACCTCCACCATATTTCACTGTAGGCACTGTGTTCTTTTCTTTGTAGGCCTAATTTCGTTTTTGGTAAACAGTAGAATGATGTGCTTTACCAAAAAGCTCTATCTTGGTCTCATCTGTCCACAAGACGTTTTCCCAGAAGGATTTGGCTTACTCAAGTACATTTTGGCAAACTGTAGTCTTGCTTTTTTATGTCTCTGTGTCAGCAGTGGGGTCCTCCAGGGTCTCCTGCCATAGCGTTTCATTTCATTTAAATGTTGACGGATAGTTGGCGCTGACACTGATGTTTCCTGAGCCTGCAGGACAGCTTGAATTTCTTTGGAACTTGTTTGGGGCTGCTTTTCCACCATCCGGACTATCCTGCGTTGCAACCTTTCATCAATTTTTCTCTTCCGTCTACGCCCAGAGGGTTTAGCTACAGTGCCATGGGTTGCAAACTTCTTTATAATGTTGTGCACTGTGGACAAAGGCAAATCTAGATCTCTGGAGATGGACTTGTAACCTTGAGATTGTTGATATTTTCCACAATTTTGGTTCTCAAGTCCTCAGACAGTTTTCTTCTCCTCTTTCTGTTGTCCATGCTTAGTGTGTCACACACAGACACACAATGCAAATACTAAGAGCCGGTTCACACTGGGGCGAATTGGGATCCGACTTGAAGTCGCCTCAAGTCGTCCCAAGTCGCGCTGTCGAGAAAAACAATGCAAGTGAATGGGAGCGGTGTTAATACACACGACTCGAGTCGCTCCGACTTCAAAAGAAGTTCCTGTGCTATTTCAATCCGACTTGTAGGCAATTTGTACCCATTGATTTCAATGGACGTCGCCTCCAAGTCTGATCCAAGTCTGATCACTGTCTTAACTGAAGCGACTTTCCAGGAAGATAACATACATTTCTCAGGCAAACCTCTCCCTCCCCCTCCCTCCCCTAGAGCTGATTGTTGTTTGATTGGCCACTGGAATGTCTCCTGTCCTGGAGACGACTTCAAGTCGTGTTGTAAATCGCCCCAGATCGCCCTGTGGTTCATGCTCAAGTCGTGTCGGAGTCGCCTCTGAAAGTCACGCTGGAAGTCGTGTAGCCCTAGTGTGAACCGACTCTTAGGCCCCATACACACGAGAGGATTTATCCGCGAATACGTTCCAGCGGAACGTTTCCGCGGATAAATCCTCTCGAGGATTTCAGCAGATTTCTCTGCGATGGAGTGTACTCACCATCGCATTGAAATCCGTGCCGAAATCCTCTGGCGATGACGTGTCGCGCCGTCGCCGCGATTATGAAGCGGCGACGTGCGCGACGCTGTCATATAAGGAATTCCACGCATGCGTCGAATCATTACGAAGCATGCGGGGGATCCCTTCGGACGGATGGATCCGGTGAGTCTATACAGACCAGCGGATCCATCCGTTGGGATGGATTCCAGCAGATGGATTTGTTTAGCATGTCAGCGAATATTCGATCTGCTGGAATCCATCCCAGGGAAGATATATCCGCGGAAACAGATCCGCTGGAGTGTACACACCATAGGATCTATCCGCTGAAACCCATTCGCTGGGATTTTTCAGCGGATGGATTCTATCGTGTGTATGGGGCCTTAGTGTACTTCTCTCCTTTTTATCTGCTTTCAGGTGTGATTATTATATTGCCCACACCTGTTACTTACCCCAGGTGAGTTTAAAGGAGAATCACATGCTTGCAATCTTACTCATCCACAATTTTGAAAGGGTGCCAAGAATTTTGACCAGACCATTTTTGGAGTTTTGTGTGACATTATGTCCAATTTGCTTTTTTTCCTCCCTTTTTTTGTTTTGTTCCAATACACACAAAGTGAATAAACATGTGTATAGCAAAACATGTGTTACTGCAATACTTTTCTGTAAGGCCTCGTACACACGACAGAGATTCTCGGCAGAATTCGCCGAGAAACTCGGTCAAAACCCGGATTCTGCCGAGAATCTCTGTCGTCTGTACAGTTTTGGCTCGATGGAGCCGCCGAGGAACTCGACGAGAAAATAGAGAACATGTTCTCTATTTTCTCGTTGGCCGCGTTGTTCTATAGGAGAAGGCGGCCCGCCGAGCTCCTCGGCGGCTTCATCCCAAAACGAGACGAGGAACTCGACGTGCCAAGCACGTCGAGTTCCTCTGTCGTGTGTACGGGGCCTAAGAAATACTTGATTTTCTGGAAACATTTCTGGGGTGCCAACAATTTCGGCCATGACTGTATGCAGTCAGTGGTGTAGTGTGGGTTGTTAGCGCCCCAGACAAGACAAGAAATTGGCACCCCCGCCAGACTTTTAGCACTCCCTGAGTCCCTTCCACTAGTACAGTAGTACTGACCAACTTGATTCCTACACTGACATACCTAACCACTGCACAGGGCCGTCTTTACCACAGGGCAAATGGGGAAGCTACCCAGGGCCCTGTCACTGTTGGGGGCCCAAAGCAACCCCCTTTAAAAAACAAAACAAAAAAAAAAAAACTTTTTTTTTTTTTTTTTTTTTTTTTTAGGGGTCCAGAGGTCCCCAGGGGCCCGGAGGCACCCAGGGCCCCAGATGGCAACCCCACTTTTTTATTTATTTTTTAATAAAATTTTTTTTTTTTTTTAATATATTTTTATTTTATTTTTTATTAAAGGGCCAATTTTTTTTAGAAGTTTTTTTATTAACCACTTGACCACTGGGCACTTAAACCCCCTTCCTGACCAGACCAATTTTCAGCTTTCGGTGCTCTCACAATTTGAATGACAATTACTCAGTCATACAACATTGTACCCATTTGAAATTTTTGTCCTTTTTTTCACACAAATAGAGCTTTCTTTTGGTGGTATTTGATCACCTCTGGGTTTTTTATTTTTTGCGCTATAAAAGAAAAACGACTGAAAATTCTGTAAAAAAAAAAAAAAAAACTTGTTTCTGTCATATTAGCAGGTTATTTCTCACACACAGCATATGCATACCACTAATTACACCCCAAAACACATTCTGCTATTCCTCCCGAGTATGGCGATACCCCATGTGTGCGACTTTTACACAGCGTGGCCACATACAGAGGCACAACATGCAGGGAGCGCCATCAGGCGTTCTGGAGCACCGAGACCAATTCTGACATTTCTCTCCTACATGTAAAAATCATCATTTATTTGCTAGAAAATTACATAGAACCCCAAAACATTATATATGCTTTTTTAGCAAAGACCCTAGAGAATACAATGGCGGCCGTTACAACTTTTTATCTCGCATGGTATTTTCGCAGAAATTTTTTGAACGCGTGTTTTTAAAAAAAAAACTGTTTTGTGCTTAAAAAAAAGACAAAACAGTAAAGTTAGCCCAATTTTTTTTCATAACGTGAAAGATGAAGTTACGCCGAGTAAAAAGATACCTAACATGTCACACTTCAAAATTGCGCACACTCATGGAATGGCGCCAAACTCCGCTACTTAAAAATCCCCACAGGCGACGCTTTAATTACTTTTATTGGTTACATGTTTTTAGTTACAGAGGAGGTCTAGGGCCAAAATGATTGCTCTCGCTCTAACGTTCGCAGAGATACCTCACGTGTGTAGCTTAAACACCGTTTTCATATGTGGGCGGGACTTACGTATTTGTTCGCTTCTGCATGCGAGCACACGGGGACAGGGGCGCTTTAAAAAAATAAATAAAAATTATTGTTCATTTTACTTTATTTACTTGATTTTGACACTTTTTTCCCCAAAAATACATTTTTTTATCACTTTTATTCCTATTATAAGGAATGTAAACATCCCTTGTAATAGGAATATAGCATGACAGGTCCTCTTTACAGTGAGATACGGGGTCAATAAGACCCCACATCTCACATCTAGGCTGGGAAGACTGCAGAGTATCGCGCAGGGTATTGGGGTATTGCAGAGTATCGCACAGGGTATTGGGGTATTGCAGGGTATTGCAGAGTATGGGGGTATTGCAGAGTATCGCGCAGGGTATTGCAGAGTATTGCGCAGGGTATTGCAAAGTATTGGGGTATTGCAGAGTATTGCGCAGGGTATTGGGGTATTGCAGAGTATCGCGCAGAGTATTGGGGTATTGCAGAGTATTGCGCAGGGTATTGCAGAGTATTGGGGTATTGCAGAGTATTGCGCAGGGTATTGCAGATTATTGGGGTATTGCAGAGTATTGCGCAGGGTATTGCAGAGTATTGGGGTATTGCAGAGTATTGGGGTATTGCAGAGTATCGCGCAGAGTATTGGGGTATTGCAGAGTATTGCGCAGGGTATTGCAGAGTATTGGGGTATTGCGCAGGGTATTGCAGAGTATTGGGGTATTGCAGAGTATTGCGTAGGGTATTGCAGAATATTGGGGTATTGCGCAGGGTATTGCAGATTATAGGGGTATTGCAGAGTATTGCGCAGGGTATTGCAGAATATTGGGGTATTGCAGAGTATTGCGCAGGGTATTGCAGATTATAGGGGTATTGCAGAGTATTGCGCAGGGTATTGCAGATTATAGGGGTATTGCAGAGTATTGCGCAGGGTATTGCAGATTATAGGGGTATTGCAGAGTATTGCGCAGGGTATTGCAGATTATAGGGGTATTGCAGAGTATTGCGCAGGGTATTGCAGATTATAGGGGTATTGCAGATTATAGGGGCATTGCAGAGTATTGCACAGGGATAGCTGAGCTGGGATGGATGGATGGAAGGCTGGATCTGTGACTGCAATAGTCACAGATCCAGCCACAGCGCTGCTGCTGACACCCGCTCCCCCCCCCTCTCCTCTCACACTGTACCGAACGGTACAGAGAGGAGAGGGAGGAACCGGCGTCATCAAATGACGCCGGTTTGTTTACAAGTGATCGCTCCGTCATTTGACGGAGCGATCACGTGGTAAACGGCCGCTAACAGCGGCAATTTACCGCGATCCGTGATGCGCCGGGTCTTCTAGACCCGGCGCTCACGGATGATTCCAGGAGCGCGCCCCAGGGGGCGCGCGAGTGGAGCATTCTGGGAGGACGTCCCAGGGACGTCCTGTCAGAACAACTCGACCGCGTCGTAGCAGTAAAATGCCTATGGCGCGGTCGGCAAGTGGTTAAAGGGACAATTTTTTTAGGGGTCCCCAGGGGCCCGGAGGCCCCCAGGGCCCCAGATGGCAACCCCCCTTTTTTTATTTATTTTTAAATAAAAAAATATATTTTTTTAATATATTTTTATTTTATTTTTTATTAAAGGGACAATTTTTTTTAGAGGTCTGGGGGTCCCCAGGGGCTCGTAGTTCCCCAGGGCCCCGGATCACAACCCCCTTTTTTTTATAAAAAATATATATTTTTATTAAAGGGCTCAGAGGTCCCCAGGGCCCCATGTGGCAAACACCCTTTTTTATTTATTTTTTATAAATGTTTATTTTTTTATTTTTGTTTATATATATTTATTTATTTTTTTATTAAAGGGCCCAGAGGTCCCCAGGGCCCTGGATAGCAACTGCCCCTTTTTTTTATAAATGTTTATTTTTTTATATATATTTTTTATTAAAGGGCCCAGAGGTCCCGGATGGCAACCCCCTTTTTTTTGTAATTTATTTTTATAAAAAAAAAAAATATTAAAGGGCCCAGAGGTCCCCAGGGCCCCAGATGGCAACCCCCTTTTTAAAAAAATATATATATTTTTTATATATATTTTTTATTTCTTTTTTTCTTTTTATTAAAGGGGCCAGAGGTCCCCAGGGCCCCGGATGGCTACACCCCTTTTTTTATATATATTTTTCTTTATTTCTTTCTTTATTTCTTTTTTTGTAAAGGGCCCCCCGCTTCTAAATTCGCGGAAGCCCCCCCCTGCTTCTCAATTTCAGGCGGCAGAACCCCCCCCTGGTTCTCTGCTCCAGGGGGCCCATGCCTGAAGCTGTGTAAGTGGCCCCATAATTCCTTATCCCTGCCACCCGTTAAGCCCTTGTGCTGCCCACAAATCAGGCTGAAAATCATCAGCGGCACGCAGCCAGTGACAGTACTGCTTCCCTTCCCAGTGTTTTAAAATGTACAGCACCCCTGGCTTCCCTTTAGACGTGCACTTCTCCCTTCCTGCCACTGGGTGCTGCTTGTATATAAATTAGAATGTGATTTTATAACATCCCCAGTTTGCTCTTCCCGAGGCTGACTTCTTCATGCCCTGCTCCTCAAGGTATGTCACTGTTTGCTAATCTATATTGTAAATAGAAGTTTTCTGTAGAGTGTGCCCAAAGTCTTTATAATATTTGATGATTTACTGCAGGTCTGGTCAGTGTTTTAAAAAGTTCCTCTATTTTACACATTGCATGGCATGGGGGTCACAGCACCGTCTGTCCATTCTTCTTTAGCACCATGGGACCCCATGCCATGCCATGTGTAAAATAGAGGAACTCTTTAAATCACAGACCAGACCTGCAGTCCAGGCTGAGTAAGGCCTCAGAGCACATGGCATTACTGTCTGTATTTAACTGCTTGATGGGCTTATTTTGGGCCTGGCTGGTTCACATGTATGTGTTTTGGCGGCCCACATTTGCGCAGGCACAGCAGCCCATTCATTTGAATGGGCTGCCATGCCTGCGTTTCCTGCAAAGAAAAGCGCATGCCTCATGTAATAGGCTGCGCACACGGCACACCTATGCCCATCAAGCACTGAAATACAGCACTGTCTGTCCATTATGCTGTCTGCTGTGACTTATCTGCAGTTCCCGCACTGTCAAACTTGCTCTATCTTTAGACGTTTAGGTCACGCTTTTAAAAACACAGTGCGTTTGTGTGTGCAAGAACTGAATGTAAGTAGCATGGTGCAAAAGCAGAATGGATTTCAAGGCAAATGTTTTTTTAAAATGCTGAATGCACCTTTTTTCTGCAGGAAACAAAGGCATGGCAGCCCATTCAAATCAATGGGCTGCTGTGCCTGCACAAATGAGGACCGCCCAAAACATACATGTGAACCAGCCAGGCCCAAAATAAGCTGGAGGGGGGCCCAAAAAAAATGTTTGCCCAGGGCCCAAACCACGGCCCTGCCACTGCACTAACCTATCTGATTCCTACACTGACCACTACACTGACCTGCTGGACACTGATACGTGGCACTGATGGGCACTGAAATGTGGCACTGATAGATGGCACTGATAGGCGTCACTGATGGGGCTGGCACTGGCAGGCATTGCTGATGGGCACTGATTGCTATCTGCCTGGGCACTGATTGCCATCTCCTTGGTGGTTCAGGGTGGCATACCTTTTGGGGTACCTTTTGTGGACATCCCTGGTGGTACTGGCGGCATCCCTGGTGGTCCTGGGCGGGCATCCACGGAAGGGCTGCGCTGATAAACAATCAGTACAGACCCCCTGTCTGGAGAGCCGCTCTCCTCTACTCGAGTCAGACGTGAGTAAGGAAAAGCCATTAAACTGATTTTCCTGTTTACATCGTGATCAGCCATGATTGGACACGGCTGATCACATGGTAAAGAGACTCCGTCAGAGGCTCTTTACCGAGATCAGTTTAGCGGTGTGTCAGACTGACACGCAGCACCACCGATCGCCGCGATGCATGCCCCCACGGGCGCACACCGGCAGTTATCCTGCTGAACGTCATAGGACGCCCAGTCAGGATAACGGAACCACCGATAGGCCGTCATTCTACTATAGGCTGGGCGGGAAGTTGTTAAAAAGGTAATCTGTAATGGAATGTTTTATTTAACTGTTATTGTCACCAGGTATGTGGCTTCAATTTTTTTTATAATGCTTCAATATGAACATGGAAGTTTTTGGAGGGCTTCGGAAACATGGGAGGGGGGACATTATAACATTATGGCTTCACCAAAATAGCTGTGTGCTGTGGTGTCAGAAGTAAAATGAGGATAGTTTGCACATACTCAAATACAAATACTTTAGCATGGCCATATAAACTGCAACAGATAAGATCCAAAATAGTAAAAGCTAGTGTTGCAAAGTATTTGTGTGTTCTGACTGTGCATGCCCTATGTGCTGTGTGTGCTTTGATTATGTAGCACCCTGGGGTTTAGCCAGGGAGCTCCTCACAAATGTAATTGCCAAGAGTAGTTATCTTGGTCGATTGATCTCTATTAATCTCTCTCTAAGTTTGGCCTGATTGCACTTTTCTCTTCTACCCCTAGGTGGACGGGTACTTGGTGGTACTAGATATGAGAAGGGAAATATCTCCTCTGATGGTGGACCTCGGTCTGGGCCCAACCTCCTCTTACCGGATATGGAGACTGAGCCCCTTATGGTTAGCGGACCAGTCTGTGATAGACCAGAGTTCGGCAGACATGGAATCGTTTTGGGTGATTAAGCAAAGTGCGTCTGTCCCTGTGGTTTGGGATGCCTTTAAGGCCACTGTCCGAGGCTTATTTGCCGCTGTGATCGGGGGGGGGGGGGGGGGTCCGTAAGGCGTCGCAGTCCAGATTGATGGACGCAGAAGGAGGACTTAAGGATGCGGAAACTGCTTATTCTGCAAACCCTACCCCTGACACACACGCTACCTGGCAACACAGGGCCAGAGAGTTGGAACTGGTACTTCTGGAACGCACGCAAAAGAGACTACTCTATGAAAATCAACGAATATTTGAATTCAGGGATAAAAATAGCCGCTTACTGGCCTATCTGGCCAGGCCCAATTATCAGCCATGTACTATCCCTAGAATAACAAACTCAGAGGGCTTATTAGTAGAGAAAAATTATGACATTATGAAGGCATTTGTCGCCTTCTACTCCACGCTCTACACTACTAGAGCTCACTTACTTTGAAATTCAGCCAGGAGAAGGAGTGACATCACAGATGCGGAAATCTGCCTTTTACAGCTAATGTGGCAGAATCACATCTTCATGAACGCCTCAATTATTCCTGTTTACAAGAGTCTCAGAGGGACTACCTCATACTGAAAGTAGAACTTTGGTCAGAAAATTAAGTCCTGCCAGATCACTTCGGGTTGGCTCCTTTTGCCGGAATAGCTATCACATACTTATGTGATTGCTATCTGGGATCATCGCTGATTTACACGAGGAGCTGTGGAGGAGGGGATCCTGACATCTGATCCAAGAAGGACGTCGATCTGCTTCTGCCATCTCAAGGGAAACTGTCTCCCATCACGCTTGTTTAGACCCCTCCTGAAAAGGTGGGGTCGCAGGCTCTCTGGTAAGCCTTCAATTTGTCTGGTGTGGGGTCTGCTGAGGATCGCCTCTCTTCTATCTCCACCTGCGGACCTTAATATTAATATTGGATTATCACTTCTTTTGTCACCCTTATTGGAGGGGGCTAATAACCCTTAGTTCCTTCTATGGACTTTATTTATAATTGCACTGTATGCACTGTATCAGTCATTTATTCACTGGATATTTGATTCACTATTCTCATTAGTAGATATATATATATATATATATATATATATATATATATATATATATATATATATATATATATATATATATATATATATTTTTTTTTTTTTCTGGTATAAGCACACATCAACTCAGTGGACAATTGTGATAGGATCTATCCGGTTTATTGAGTTATCATAATTTTGTTTATTCACCTTATGATCCAGTCACATATTTTGCTACTATGTTCATATAAGCTCACTTTTTGTGGCATATTATATATTAATTCAGTGGCCAATTGCGGTACAGGGTTATACCGAATTACTGAATTTTTGTTTATTTATTTATGGTCTTGTCACTAATGGTTTTGTCACTTATGGTCTTGTCACTTAATTGTTATATTGCATATTTATTTACACAGTTCTATGCACATAGTTTGTTTTTGTCCAGCGCTGCACTGTTTTTTCCTACACGTTCCTTTACTTCCTATATCCAAGTATTAGTGTTCAGCTGCAGGACGTCCCTCCTAGGACCCACTCTTAATTGTTTTATTAGTTTTTTTTCCACCTAGCGCAGATTCCCCCACCCCACATTTCCCCCCTATACCAATAGAGCTCACTATACAATAGTGGAACTTGATGATTATCTTTCGGGTATCTCACTCCCGAGATTAACGGATCATCAGGCCTCCAGACTTAATGTGCCGTTAACAACAAAAGAAATAGGGGAGGCTAAACAGTCGTTCTCCAGACATAAAACTCCAGGCCTAGATGGATTTCCCAATTTCAGGAACTGTTAATCCCTCACTTGCTGCGAATGTACAATTATGCCCTTAGAATGGGACAGCTACCGCCCTCCATGTCGGAAGCGCTAATAGTTTTGATTCCAAAACCTCATAAGGACCACCTCCTTTGCGAATCGTATAGGCCGATTTCACTTATTAATTTGGATGTAACATTTTTGGCTAAGGTGCTTGCCCAACGATTAAATAAAGTAATTACTACTATTATAGGGGCGGACCAAACTGGATTTATGCCTGGACGATCGACATCTATTAATTTACGCAGACTCTTTACCAATATACAAGCGGTTCATGACACAACTGGCTCCCGAGCTGTACTGGCTTTAGACGCTCACAAGGCCTTTGACTCAGTCGAATGGCCCTATCTTTTTGAAGTCCTAGCTAAATTTGGATTTGGCACTACTTTTATAAAATGGGTACAACTCCTATACTCCAAACCCATAGCTAGAATACGGGTCAATGCATCCATATCGGATGCCTTTCCCATAAAGAGAGGCACCAGACAGGGGTGTCCGCTGTCACCCCTCCTGTTTGCGTTAGCGATAGAGCCCCTGGCATCACTGATAAGGTACAGTGGGGAGGTTAAGGGACTGAAGATTGGGGGTCTGGAGGAAACAGTGTCCTTATACGCGGACGATATGCTGATATATCTGGAGGACCCCCAGTTGTCACTTCCAGCCCTGCTGGAAATTATCTGACGGTTTGGCCACTTTTCAGGGTTCCGGGTAAATTGGGACAAGTCCCTTTTGTTTCAGATTGACCAGGAGACACCCATAACACTACCCCCCACATGCCCACTGCAAATAGTTCACACTTTTCGTTATCTCAGGGACCTTCCTCTTACTCAATTCCATCCTTTTCATACATCCCTCCCGTTATTTACAAATCTGCAGTGACTAAGCCTAAAAAGAAACAAAAGTTCTTTCCGACCCACACAATCCTGCCAGTAACCCAACTTGCCTCTACACCGACCAACCTGCTCCAGCCTGCGTTCATGCCAGTTGAACCTGAGGATCCATCTAAATCTGCCAGCTTTTTGCCTGCTGTCCAGTCTGTTGTGCCTGCTACCCAGTCTGATGTCCCAATGCCTCCTACCCAGTCTGATGTCCCAGTGCCTCCTACACAGTCTGGCATTTCAGTGCCTGCTATCCAGTCTGATGTTCCAGTACCTGCTGCCCGGTTTAAAGTTCCAGTACCTGCTATCCAGTCTGATGCGCCTGCTGTTCTTCCTTTTGTGCCAGCACCTGCTGTTCTGCCTGATGTGCCAGCGCTTGTGCCTTCTGCCCAGTCTAAAGCTTCAGTACCTGCTGCCCAGTTTGAAGTTTCAGTACCTGCTATCCAGTCCGATGCACCTGCTGTTCTTCCTGATGTGCCAGCACCGGTGCTTGCTGCCCAGATTAAAGTTTGAGTACCTGCTGTCCGGTTTGAAGTTTCAGTACCTGCTATTCAATCTGCTGCTCCAGTGCCCGCTGTTCAGTCTGCTGCTCTAGTGCCCGCTGTTCAGTCTGCTGCTCCAGTGCCTGGCTTCCAGTCTGCTGTCCCAGTGCCTGGTTTCCAGTCTGCAGTCCCGGGTGCCTGGCTTCCAGTCTGATGTCCCAGGGGCCTGGCTTCCAGTATGATGTCCCGGTGCCTGGCTTCCAGTCTGATATCCTGGTGCCCGCTTTCCAGTCTGATGTGCCTGCCTTCCAGTCTGATGTCCTAGTGCGTGCCTTCCAGTCTGATGTCCTGGTGCCTTCCTTCCAGTATGGTCGCTTCCAGGTATGGTCTTCGGGACTGGGCGTTCCTATTTGATTGACAGTCTTCCGACAGGCTTCCGACGGTCGCATACATCGCGTCACGAGTAGCCGAAAGAAGCCGAACGTCAGTGCGGCTCTATACGGCGCCTACGCACCGACGTTCTGCTACTTTCGGAAAATCGTGACGCGATGTATGCGACCGTCGGAAGCCTGTCGGAAGACCGTCAATCAAATAGGAACGCCCAGTCCCGCAGCCCATACCCGGAAGCGGCGGAGAAGATCGCTCTCTAAAACGGCAAGTACTGCTTAGATTTTTAAAAAACTACCCGATTCCCCTTGACAAAATGAGCATCAATCTAAGGTTAAAAATTAACTTTTCGGGTGAACCTCCACTTTAAGGCAGGGCAAAAGGCCCTGGGCCCTGCCATTGTTGTGCGGCCCAAAACAGCTGCCTCATACTTGCCAACTATCCCAGTTTTAATTCCCTTGTTCCTTGGAGTTTTAGTTCTGTGCTGTGTCCTGATATCTCAGTGTGAAGTGCTGCTACTAATGCTGACCAGCTCTGCCCTTTTGTTGTGAACAGATGACTCACCTGCAGACCATGTGTTTACATGTAAATAACCGTCATTCGTATGTAAATAACGGGATCATTCATATGTAAATAGTGGCAACATTCATATGTTAAATAGCTGAGATCAATGGCATTCATATGTAAATAAAGGCGCCATTCATATGTATATCATGCCCCTCTGCAGTGAAGAGATGATGTGCTGTAACCTCTAGCAACCAATCAGTGAGCAGTATTACTGTACCGTAATCTCTAGCAACCAATCAACAAGAAGAAATCATGTGCTGTAACCTCTAGCAACTAATCAGTGAACCATAATGTGTGCTGTAACCTCTAGCAACCAGTCAGTAAGTGGTAATGATATTCTGTAACCTCTGGCAACCAATCGCAATCACTGCCTGATCTGATGCAGTAAACTGATTTTAAGTCTAGCTGATATTTATTGTATGTCTCAGAGCCGGTGGAGAGCAAAATTGCATGGGGGGGGGGGCCAAGAAAATGTATGCCCAATCAACATTAAAGACGGCCCTGTACGCCCTGAATGCATGCATCACCTCTGACTAGGTGTGTGCTCTGTTTGTGTAATTCTGTTGTGACTGCTTGTTTGCTCTGATGGGTGTGGTGTATTTTGGTCTCAATTACACCCATTGAGAGTTGATACCATCCATACGGCCTTCTGCAGGCCATGGTTCAAAAGTGCAGTCCAATGAAAAAAATCAAAGGTGGTTATCTGTAACTTTCATGTACCTGTATGAATAGCCCAAGATGATGAGGGTGGCCTTTTTCACAATTCCTGTCCGAACACTCCAGGGAGTATAGATAGGGTTTGCAAGGGCAAGTGCCAGGGAGCTGGAACCGAAGACTGGAACTTGGGAGTACTGATATCACACATACAGAAGTACAGCAGGTATGGCACCTAGGATACACCAAGTTCAGTAAGGAGCGGAGATGGGTCACAAGTTATCAGTAAATACCAAATTACCAAGTATAAAGGCACCAATTTGTAGGCGGAATCAAGGTCAGGAACAAGCAATTGTTGTCAACATGCAGCAAGAGAGGTACAAAGTCAGTAGGCAAAATCGAAAAGGGGAGAGTATTGCCTCTATTAGAATAGTGGTAAAAGTAATTAGATGTGCCAACATCCCATTTGATGTATAAACAGTGAGACCTACTTACAAGGATACCGTTAGCTGCTTGAGGCCAATTGGCATCAGTAATCATAGGTCAAGGAAGAGGGGGAAGAAGGGGGATTTTGGTTGGGACTTTCACGTCACTGATAGGAGACCAGATTAGTATAAAATAACAATATTTATTTACATAAAACAATTACAATATAAAAACATTTAGGGACAGGCCCCACAGAACGAATCAGATAACAGAACAAACTGTGTCTAATCAGAGGAGCCAATGACCTAGACCGGTTTCGCGGTGGTATCGCTTCTTCAGGAGGGTCTAAAAGATATTTGTAGAATAATGAACAACAAGCAATAAATACAAAGTATATAAACATATCATTTAAAAAAGACAACAGTGTATTGCTAAGGGGAGCAAAAACTCACCTAGGTTGGTCAAGGCGATCAAGCACGGGGCCTGGTAATTGCCTTCTTTGGCGCATGAAGGGGGATCATTTTAGAATGGACTCTAATGAGGTAAAAGGTATAATCATTACAATTGTAAATAAGAAATAAGTCTGTTGAGTGGGACACCAAGTGGTTGGTGAGTGGAGGGAAGTGCATAGGGGGTGAGATATCGTGAGGTGGTGAGGGAGGAGGGTAAGGGTGAGGGGGTGTGAGTTGAGGCGGAAGGAATGGGAAGGGATGGTGTATGTGTGTGTGTAATGTGGGGAATAAGGAGAAATAAGAAAATAAGAAGAAAAGGACATATTAGAAAGGGAGTGGAAAAAAGGAAAAAAAGCCAAGGAGGGGAAAAGAGAGGAGAGTGAAAGGTGGGAATAAGGGGAAAGGGAAGGAATGAAAGGGGAAAGGGAGAGGGAGAAAAGTGAAAAGTTGAGGAGAAATAGGGATAAGGGAGAAGGGGGACAAAAGGGGGGGAGGGAAAGGGGGAAGGGGCGGGGAGAGAGGGCAGAGGACAGGAGGGGAGCAGGGAAGGGGGGGGGAATAGGAAGAAGTGAAGGATAGTATGGGAGATAGTGGACAGTTGGAATGAAAGGGGATGGGAACAAGAAACAACAAGAGATGGGAGGGGACAGAAAAGAGGGAGGAAAAAAGAATTAGAAGTAAGGGAAAGGGATGAAATAGGGGGGAAAGAGAGAATAAGGGGGGGGGTGGACCATGGAGAGAAATGGATGGGAGAGGGAAGGGACCGAGGGCCAAGGAGGGGGGAAGGGAAAGGAAGTAAGAAGAGGGGGAAGGGGAGGGAAGGGTGGGCGGGAAGAAAACAGCAAAAAAACAGTAGGCAAAATCTTGGTCAGAGGTCCAGGCCAAGATCGGCATACAAGGATAATTCAGAAGAAGGTCAGCTGAACACCTGGTCAATACCGTTTAAGCATTAGGTTCAAGGTCAGGAATTGCAGGAACTCACACTGAAAGACTTTTCAGCAATGATCCTATGAAGAACTAGGCTCCTACCTCTGTGGTGGACATACCTGTACGTTTACATGCTGCACATATGTGCAATGTCATACATTTAGTTAGGCTTTTATGCCTGCAAATGTGCATGTTTACATCTGGCATGATGTTCCTGACAGCAACTTGCATACTCCAGTATTAACTTTATTTTCTATCAATCAATGAAATTACTAATTGATTGGAAGAGAGGGGGGGGGGATATATTAAGGGCTACTCCAAGGGGGGCCCTGATCGCCAGTGATGGTAGGACTATTGCGGTACCCAGACAGAAAACACTTGATTATAAAAAGATTAACAATTTATTACACAAAAAGAAGTACAAAGATACAGCAATGAAAGTCACAAGAGTGACATGACACACAAGATTAAAAACATTTACAATCTCCACAGATAGGTAGAGGCGAAATCTGAATAGTGATGTATTCCTCGACATGTTTCGCTGCCACTGCCGCTTATATCTATAACATCAAGGTTGGCCCATGGGGCTATATGCAGTAATTTTGACACACCCAGCAGGGTGTTCCCCCCGGGGCGGACACAGGAGGATGTTGGATGGTACCATTGCTGCGTTCAACAAAGTTATGACACCCGGGATCAAGCTTAAAATAATTCAAGCCTGGGGGATAACCAGGAATATCCACAAGTACAGCATTCGTTGGGCTAATAAACAAACCAGGTTTACTAGCCCCAACAAGCACTGTACTTGTGGATATTCCTGGTTTGTTCATTAGCCCAACGAGTGCTGTATTTGTGGATATTCCTGGTTATCCCCCTTGAATGAAGAGCACACTTAAGCGTCTGTTATGCCCTATACACACGATCGTTCGTCGGACCGATGGATTTTTTCATCAGATATCCAATGAAGCTGACTTTCATCAGTCTTGCCTACAAACCATCGGTTAAAAATGCGATCGTGTCCAACGCGGTGACGTAAAACACAATGACGTGCTGAGAAAAATTAAGTTCAATGCTTCCGAGCATGCGTCAACTTGATTCCGAGCATGCATGGATTTTTGACCAATGGATTTCCCCACAGACGATCGTTTTTTTTTTATCGTTTTTTTAACCATACGAAAATTTTAAAACAGGTTCTATTTTTTTCATCGATGGGAAAAAAACTGATGGGGCCCACACACGATCGGTTTGTCCGATGAAAACGGTCCATCGGTCCGTTTTCATCAGCAGTTTTCATCAGACGAACCGATCGTGTGTACAGGGCATTATTCTATAGCATTCCCCTTAACTCCTCCCTCATTGCAACATAAAAGGGTATGTAGGAAGGTGAAGGAAGGGGCAGATGAGCTAAGCCAGCACAGAGAGTATTTAGACACTTCCAGAAGAGTAGGGGATGCCAGGGAATTGCCTCCTGACGAGAGTCCCACTCTTGACTCACGACGACGACCATCCAGAGCAGAGAGCACTGTTAGTTTGTACATTATAATTACAGGCCTCCCCTTAGGCCACCATCCATCCAGAGTACTGTGTGTGCATTACAGGCCTCCTCTGACCACCGGCATCCAGAGCTCTGCATTACAGGCCATGCCTCAGACCTGAGACCGCCATTTAGCACTGTGCATTACAGAGTCAGACCACCATCGCAGAGCACTGTGTATTACAGACCACCCCTCACACTACCATCCAGAGCACTGTGCAACATTACAAGCCTCTCATACCACCATCCAGAGCACTGTGCAGCATTACAGGCCTCTCAAACCACTGTCCAGAGCACTGTGCAGCATTACAGGCCTCTCATATCGCCATCCAGAGCACTGTGAAGCATTACATGCCTCTCATATCGCCATCCAGAGCACTGTGAAGCAATACAGGCCTTTCATACTACCATACAGAGCACTGTGAAGCATTACAGGCCTTTCATACCACCATCCACAGCACTGTGCAACTTTACGGGCCTCCTCAGACCACTGTCCAGAGCACTGTGTAGCATTACAGCCACTGTCCAGAGCACTGTGCAGCATTTTAAGGCCTCCTCAGACCACCATCCAAGGCACTGGATGAAGATGAAATTGATGATGACATGGGGTGGGGTGGTAGGAAGCTGGCGGTGGGGTACAGGGAGGGTGATGATGACAGTGTGTGGGGTGGTAGGAAGCTGGTAGTGAGGTAACAGAAGGGATCAAGGTGAGGATGATGATGATAGGGGGTGGGGTGGTTGGATGCCGGCACTGGGGTACAGGGCAGATAATGATGACTGGGGGTGGGTTAGTAGGAAGCTGGCAGTGGGGTACAGGGGGGATGATGATAGGAAGCATGATCACAGAGAGATAGGGTGGTGGGATGCCAGGAACAGGGGGATGATGATGAGGATAATGATAATGACAGGGGGTCAGTAGGTGGCATCATCTGCTGGTTGAATGGCATACATATTGTCAGGGCTGTGTGTGTGAGGTCACGGCCAGCCCGCACTGGAGATTTTTGGGGCACCCTTTGTCAGGGGTTGATGTCACAACATTTTGTCAGTGTCGGGCCAATAAGTAACATCATGCAGTATCTAGAGGCTACAGCAGACTGGCTTCTCCTTGATTGGCAGGTGTCAGCTCAGGCAGGTCCTCTATTACAGACCGTCCATCCTGGAGAGATCAGGGAGCTGCTCAGCCGCATCGGGGCACTATTCGGGCTCTTCATATGACAGGAGATCTGCAAAGTGGGGGAGAGGGGAGGGGCTGGAGAAAGGGAGGACATGGAGCCACCCACTGAAGGTCAGTTGCCCCTGGCTGGGAAAACTAGTTGCGAGCAGCGTGAAGAAATAATTCCGGACGGCTGCACTTCCAAAACTCCTTTTATTATTGAAGCTTCATATGACAAGTGGTTGACAGATGGAGCAGGGGACAACGAGGTAGACGCGTTTCCTGCAAATGTCAGCGCTTAGTCATTAACTATTGGAACTAGTCACCACAATCACCTATATACTGCTCTAATGTGTCATCATTAGGTTACAGGTGAACTCACCAATTAAAATTAGTACTCAGCTGGTGTTACAAAGAAAACACGGCTAGAATACACGGTCATGCACTCAAATCTTATGTAAAGATTTCGGTCCAAATCCACTGGCAGAAAAATCTGATGCACCACTTGAACTCGGAGCAAACTCGACACATCAGTCAAAATCATTGTATAGTTACAACAACATACACAAAATAGGAAACATGTAAATACACAATGAAGTTGATGTTGAGAACCTATCACATGGTGGGGTTCTTACAGCTCTACAAATACAGGGCATTGAAAGAGTTAAAAGACCACCTAGGGGAGGTGATGTCTTTACGTTGCAGTGCAACGGGAGGTCTTTTGGATTTTCCATTTGAGAACACGTATACCCAATGGATTAAATTTTGAGCGGGATCTTTACCCATGATCCTAGCACCACCTGAGGCCCTCATAAATATTCAAAGCAGCCCCTCCTCACCCCTCCACCCACTATGTCTAGAACATTCTCCAATGGCCCAGAGAACAGGGTGAGGTACCAGAAAAGCTGCTAGGATAAGTAATTAAACCCTGACCCAGATTCATAGCTCAGGCTTAGTCCTGAGCTAAAACTAATTTTTACCTACACTAACAACCAGTGGCGTCACTAGGGGGTGGCTACTGGGGCTACAGCCCTGAACCTGGGGCCATAGCCCAGATTCTCTCTTTGTTTTAATGTTTTAAAAATGCAAAGGTAGATTTACACTTTAAATTGTAACTTGAAAAAGGTATACCTTAGGTATAGACATGCGTCTGTGCACAGGTGTAGTTACACATACATTGACAATATTACATTGAAAGTTAAGCACTCTGTGCCTCTATAAGTCCTTTGAGGGGGACCCTCAAAGGCATTCCCATCAGGGCTGGACTGGGACATAAATTTGGCCCTGGACTTCATCCAGACCGGTCCACTTTAATTCAATAAAATGCTGCCCCCACCCCCCTGAAAAATCACGCCCACCAAAAGGCCCCTACATCCATTATTGTATATCATGAGAGGGTGAGAGAGAGGAGAATGAGAGAGAAAGAGGGAGGGTTGAGGGAAAGGGGTGGGTGAGAGAGGGGGTGAGTGTAAGGGACAGGGACAGCTGGCTGGTTGGTGAGTGACATGGGAGTCAGGCATGACTGTCCGACCCCATGATGCAGACATCACGAGGGGCACATGCATGACTAACATCCTCCTGTCTTTTCCCTTCCAGGTGACGCGGCATATGCACTGGGACCCCATCTCATGACTCCATTCCGGAATCCGCAAACCCCAGGAGAGAAAAGATACAATGGAGTACTCGCACGTACCCGTGGAGTGGTGGGACGCACCTTTGACCTCCTTAAAATCCCGTTTCCGATGCCTGGATAAGTCTGGGGGTACCCTGTTGTATTCCCCAAATTTTGTGTGCCAGATCATCGGTGCATGTTGCATTCTGCACAACTTCGCTGTGAGAAAGGGCCTGGAGATTGGCCTACGTGATGACCTGACCCCCGAACCACATAATCCCCCCCTGCCCGAGGCTACCCCGTCTGCTGAGGGAAGAGCAGTCAGGAGATGCCTCGTGGTAGGCTTTTTTTCATGTTAAACACACACATTCATTATGGCACAATGAGAATGCATGCATGCACACCACTGTGATCCCTAGCACACACACCCTACATCCACATCAAATTGGATTAGACCCAAGTACACCGCTCGGGACTTGGGAGCAGCAACGCCATGCCAAGGCTCCAATTATGTCGCTGTACATTCATACACCTTTCACACGGGTCGTGGGGATCACTTCTCCCCAACGACTGAGGGTGACAAACCTTAATGGCAGGAGTGTCACCCCCCCCCACATTCACACTTCATTCACACTGAAGCCTGCACTACTGACCGTGTGCAGGGATAGAAAAATAAATAACTCATAACCTGGGTAAGAAAGTAAAAAAAACTCATAATCTGAGTAAGAAAGTAAAAAAAACTCACAACCTGAGTATCAAACAAATAGCCACAAAAATCAACGGCCCTGTCGTGGGCTTTGTCTTGTCCCTAGGCTCCTGGGGCGAAGTTGCCTGGGGCGAGCCACAGCTGCGGGGGCTGGGGGGGCTGGTGGGGCTGGGGGGGCTGGTGGTGTAACCTCCCCCAGTCTCCCCTGGCTGCCCTCCATTGCCACGGCTAGCCGGTGGAGGTAGGTATTTGTGGCAGCCTGCATCCGCAGCCGGCGGGTAGTATTGCTGCGCTGCTGGTGCCGTGTCAGCCTCCCCTCCTCTCTGACAGCATCTGCCAGGCTCCGGACCTCTGAAACCAGGCCAGATGTTGTGTCCTGCAGGTCCACCAGACAGGACAGAAGGGCTGCCCCATTCCCAACAACGTCCTGCAGGCTTTCATTGATGAGACGACTCTGCCCAGCCACAGTGCAGGCAGCCTGGCTCTCGGCCGAGGAGGCCAGGCTATCTGCGACTCGATGCAGATCCCCTGCAAGACTACAAATATGGCGGGTCTGCCTTGTCTGGTCCCTTGCCAGATGGTCCTCCAACTCCTCAGGGACTCCACGCGTTTTTTTGGAAGCCTTCCTGGGGGCAGGAGAGGCTTGAGGCCGGCTGGATGGGATGTTGTCCCGTGAGGGAGAATCCCTGGATGGGATGTTGTCCCGTGAGGGGCTGGCCCTGGAGGGGCTGGTGTCCCGTGAGGGGCTGGCCCTGATAGGGATTGAGAGCCCTGAGGGGGTAACTCTCATGAGGGGGGAGGTTTGGGAGGGGCCAGGAATGGAGGTCTCCACCAAGAGATATACGGCATCCTCCTCTACCCCAACGTGCTTCTCCTCCACTTCCTCCAGCACTGAGGTAGGGGCAGTCTCCACCATGGATGGGGTGGGTCGCCCTGCAGCCGATGATGGCCCAGCTCCATCCTGCACATCTCTGGATGACACAAATCATTCAGATGTTGGTGAACCCACACACTTGTCACATGTTACCTCCCCCCCCCCCCCACACACATGCTACACACCCGAAATAAGATCAAACACACTTACCTGTCCTCAAGGGCTGATCCCCAGAATCGAATCCCTCCAGGCCCTCCACAAGCTCCCTATCCAGGAACCTGGCCACGACCATGTCCTCAGGCGTCAGGGTGATCCTGGTGGCTGGTCCTCCACCTGTGCCACTGGCATGTTTCTTCCTGGCAACCAATTTTTCTTTGACCAGTCTCCGCAGGTCGTTAATTTTTTTCCGGATGTGCTTTGGCTCCCTCTCCGCCACACCCAAAGCATTCACCTGTGTGGTTATTTCCGCATAAATGCAGGTTTTATCAGCTTTGCCAGTGTGGCCACTCTGTGGCCCATAGAGGCGGGCCCCATGTTGGGAGAGCCCATCTATAATTACAGCCCTCTCCTCTGGGCTGAAATTAGTCATCCTCCGCTCACCTGATGAATCTCCAGCAGCCCTAATTCCCCCAAAAAACAAGAGCAAAAGACTTAGCAGGAACCAAAAATGCTTGGGTACTTTTGCACCTGTAGGGCGGATGTCTGGGCGTATTTATGGACTGGGCGTAGGCAGTGGGCCGGCGTATCTTAGGGGTCACGCCGGGGCGCAGTTCTGAGCATGTGTAGATTGGGGCAATCACCCCGTCGAGGTCACTGCGCATGCGCGGTACAAGTTCCGCACGATGTAGAATTTTCTTTGTGAATCATGTAAAGGCCTCTCCGCGCTGGTCCGGCGTAGCGAAAAAAGATGCGCTACGCCGGCAGAAAAATGCGCCATTGTATGTGAATCTGGCCCAGTGAGTGTAGGACCCCTTTCACACTGAGGCAATTTTCAGGCGCTTTAGGGCTAAAAAAAGTGCCTGTAAAGCGCCTGAAAAACACCTCCGCTGCAGTCCCAGTGTGAAATCCTGAGTGCTTTCACACTGTGGCGCTGCCGGAGCATTAAAAAAAGTCCCCCAAGCAGCATCTTTGGGGCGGTGGAGGAGCGTTGTAGAAACTGCTCCTGCCCATCGAAATGAATGGCCACTGCTGCTGAAGCGCCTGCAAAGCATTTTACCAGCAGCACTAGATGGGCGCATTTAACCTTGAATTCGGCTGCTAGCGGGGGTTAAAAGTGCCTGCTAGACCCCGAATAGCGAAGCTAAAACTACAGTAAAGTTCTGCGAAAACTAGCAGTGTTTTACCATCAATGCCCGCCCCAGTGTGAAAGCAGCCTAAGAGTCAGGGAGTGAATGAGACAGAGGGGGCTGAGAGACAGAGGAGGGGGCAAAAAGAGGGGGGACTGAGAGACACAGGGACTGAGAGACAGAGGGGGGACTGAGAGACAGGGGGGATCTGAGAGAGTCTTCGTTTTAAAAAAAATAAAAAATGTTTTTTGTTAAAACCGCCCACTGAGCCATCGGCCCACCGGGAAACTCCCTGTAGTCCCTATGGCCAGTCCATCCCTGATTGCCATGCACTGCTGCACAATACTTTGCACAATTCACTCCCATGAGACTGTTCAGTGGCCTTGGCCCCAGTGACCTTTGTAAATTATCAATGCATTATGACTCCCTGGGTGACATCACCTGATCATGTCTCAAAGTCTTCCAAACATAAAGGAAAAAGTCTATTTATAGTCAAAAGCACAAGCAGCAGTGCCAGTTGCCAGGACACCATGGAATCTCACAGGTCTTGGTAATGTAGGGCCATTGGGTTCCAGTGTCTGCTCTGAATCCTGAATTGTTTTCCTTTTCACGTCTGTGATACCACACACCAATACAAGTCCCTCACCATGCTCCATTTAATAAACATAATCTGTTAAACCATGATAATTTCCCATGGGATTGTCTGAGCAGAAGCCTAGCCCTGTCCTAAGTAACTAATCTCCATACTGCCTATCGCCTACTGTGAGGAATATTGCTAATATCCGCCTAACACGTTTGCATTGCAAGATATATAAACAGATTCATCATGAATATCTGAGTAAAAATTTACTCTGAGAACAGTTCAGCTTTCTTATAGTCTTGTAAAACAAAAAACAATCTCTATTTCTCTGACAGTAAAGTACATGGGATTGTACACCCCATCAACACCCATCATACCATAAGAACCTACCTAAAATATAAATAAAAAACACAACAAGGATTGTGGAGAAGTTTAGGCTGCGGTCCCTTTATTGGGTTTAAAACTATTTCAATTATGAAATGAACTTTAACCTTAAATACCAAACAGAATCGCTGTTAACCATTAACAGACCAACATGCTTAGTCACTAATAGCCAGATTCACGTAGAAGTGCGGCGGCGTAACGTATCGTAGATACGTTACACCGCCGCAAGTTTTCATCACAAGTGCCTGATTCACAAAGCACTTGCAATGAAAACCTACGCCGGCGGCCTCCGGCTTAAGCCCGCGTAATTCAAAGGGGCGTGTGCCATCTAAATTAGGCACGCTCCCGCGCCGGACCTACTGCGCATGCTCCCTTTTGAATTTCCCGCCGTGCTTTGCGCGAAGTGACGTAATTTTTTCGAACGGCGACGTGCGTAGCGTACTTCTGTATTCCCGGACGTCTTACGCAAGAAGGAAAAATTTTTAAATTTCGACGCGGGAACGACGGCCATACTTTATACAGCACATACGTGTGCTGTGTAAAGTTAGGGCACCAAAAACGACGACTAACTTTGCGACGGGAAACTAGACTAGCAGCGACGTAGCGAACGCGAAAAACCGTTGTGGATCGCCGTAACTCCTAATTTGCATACCCGACGCTGGTTTACGACGCAAACTCCCCCCAGCGGCGGCCGCGGTATTGCGTCCTAAGATCCGACAGTGTAAAACAATTACACCTGTCGGATCTAAGGGCTATCTATGCGTAACTGATTCCATGAATCAGTCGCATAGATAGAACAACAGATACGACGGCGTATCAGGAGATATGCCGTCGTATCTGTTCTGTGAATCTGGCCCTAATGCCGCGTACACACCATCACTTTATGTGATGAAAAAAAATGACGTTTTTAAAAACGTCACTTTAATTGACTGTGTGTGGGGGAAAACGTCGTTTTATGTCTTGTAAAAAACGACCAAAAAAAATTGAAGCATGCTTCAATTTTATGTGTCGTTTTTCAAAAGTGCACTTTTTACTTCACAGAAATTGACCGTGTGTAGCAAAAAACGTCGTTTTCTAAGACGTTTTTTCATCCACGCATGCCCAGAAGCTACTTATGAAGCAAGCTTCAATGGTAAAACGTGGTGGAACGTAACCTCACTTTGCAAGATCATTGTGAGAAAACGATGGTGTGTAGGCAACTTCGTCTTTGAAAATTGAAGTTTCAAAAACGTCATTTTTTACTTCACAGAAAGTGTCGTTTTTTTTCATCACATAAAGTGATGGTGTGTATGCGGCATAAGACTCAAGCAGCAATATCTTATATCTTTACCAACCACTGTCCACCCACAAAGTGAGCGACATTACCCAAAAGCCAGGTTACCAACCTGGACCCACCCCACCACCGCGGCCTAAAAAATCACTCTTCACAATCTAGCATTGAAAATGCCCTTACCAATGATGAAGAAAGTGTACCAAAAACATACCTCCCAAATTTCTGAAATTATAAAGAGGGGCACCCTTCTGCACAGTAAGTAGCAAAAAACATGTCCCCGGTTACAGGGACCTCAAGGATCTAATATGCAGAAAATGATTGGCTAAACAATACAGGTGCTTTTTACTTATCTCTACTCCTCCTTTATAATGATTCTTCAAAATAACAAATGCAGTAACAGAGGCCGGACAAAAAGTCTAGCGCAGAACAACACCCCTGGCAGCAAAATAGTACATTCTGTATAGAGATGTACACATCAGACCAAAAAGAGGGACAACTGAAGCTGAATGAGGGACAGAGGGAATTTGGTCCCAAAGGAGGGACAATTGGGCACCATGCCAAATACTGATGTAACTCTCCATAGGTCACAATAGGGATAAAATGAAGTCACTAATAATGAGTATACAGTAAATTAGCACATCAATCAATTTAATGGTAACTGTACCATGAGCTAGAAAACCACTTATTTGTAGACAGGACAGTTCCCATTTTTTTTTAGAAGGTCTAAGATTTTGAATCCCTTTCAAGTGAACAAGAAGGATATCCAACACAGCTCACACTTGCAAATATCGAATATGATCAGCCAACTATTCCAAATACAGTTGGCAAGTACAATGTACCCCATTACCAATTCACATGGGGGGGGCCAGGATCTGGGGGTCCCCTTTGTTAAAGGGGTCTTCCAGATTCTTATGAGCCCCCCACCCGCAGACCCCCACAACCACCGGCCAGGGTTGTGTGGATGAGGCCCTTGTCCCCATGTTGAGGGCATGTGGCCTGGTATGGTTCAGGAGAGCAGTGGGGCGCTCTCTGTCCCCCCCCTCTTTTCTGCGGCCGGCCAGGTTACGTGCTCGGATAAGGGGTCTGGTGTGGATTTTTGGGGGAACTCCACGCCATTTTTTTTTAAATTTGGGGTGGAGTTCCCCTTAAAATCCACATCAGACCTGAAGGGTCTGGAATGGATATTTGGGGGGAACCCCACGTCATTTTTTTTTTAAATTGATGGCGGGGTTCCCCTGAATATCCATACCAGACCTGAAGGGCCTGATAATTGAATTTAGGGGGACCCCACGCTTTTTTTTTTTTTATGAATGAATTCTCTCTAAATTGCCAGGAGCTGACAATTCATTATAGCGTCGGTTTTAAATTACTTTTTTTCCCTTCAGAAATTACACTTTGTGCAGAGACAGTTCTAAGTACGGGAAACATGCGCTATTTCACATGCTTACTTTACACTTTAGGTACGAAATTTAAAGGAATATTTAAACACCCCAAATTGTTCGTTGTTCCCTGAACAGGCGAACAGGCAATGTTCGAGTCGAGCATGAGTTCGACTCGAATTCGAAGCTCATCCCTAATTGCGAATAGTGGAAATTGCTGAATCAGCTCTATTGGGCAATGGGAATGTCCTAAGGCATTAAATCATAACTGCCTAACCTTGTTTTGCTAATATAATTCTGCAAACACTTTTGTCCAGCAAGTTAACAACTTACCTCAACTAACCAGACTGAACTGGTAGGGAAAGCAGTTCTAATGTGTTTTATATGCAGAGGAACAGGTTGATTCCATAGCAGTAGCGAAATTACATGACATGTTGAATGCAATTTGTGACCCAATAGCAGCATATAAACACTGCTTCTAAAATCCTTTTAAGAACTCCTAACCAAAGGCGAGAATTATATGCAAAGTCATTATCTCTCAAACTCCTACTAACAGTTTTGGTGAAAGAGTGTGGAAACAACCACTTCGCACTTTTTTTGGCCTTCATATGACATGTATCAAAGTCCTCTAAAGAGAAGCAACCAGTTGCAAAGATAATGCAGGTTGTTTCAGCAAGGGGATGGAATATTATGTGGGATATAACTGCAAGCAAAAAACTAGTTTTAAGGACATTGTAGGCCATTGCTCACTGCTGGGCTAACCGTTGTCTTGAAACACTGGAAACATAGCAAAACAAAGCATCTGCTATTAAATGTTTGGCTACCCTGAAAATGTCTTAGGCCCCATGCACACGAGATGCTGCTAAACTCGAGTTCAGAGGCATTTGGGCATTTTTTTCAACTGCCCCTGAACACATTTAATGTTATCCTATGTGTCCATGCACACAATCACGTTTTTTGGCGTTTCAAAGCAGTTGGGTTTAGGGCCGTTTTTCCAAACCCAAAATTTTGGGTTCAGACGCTTTCAGCTTTCGCGTTTTAGACGCAAATCGCCGCAAATCGCCGCAAATCGCGGTACCGGCGTTTTGCCGCGATTTCGTTTATAGGCGTTTTTAAAGGTGACCTATTTTTTTACATTAGAAATCTCAAAAATGATGGCAAATGATGAAAAACCATAAAAAAACATAAAAAATGTAATTGCTTGCATTGCATTGTGGACAATCCACAACTTGTGGCAGGTGACGTGGCCAGTGGACAATCCACAACTTGTGGCAGGTGACATGGCCAGGTGACGTGGCAAGTGGACAACCCACAACTTGTTGTAGGTGACGTGGCCAGGTGATGTGGCAGGTGACGTGGCCAGGTCACGTGGCCAGTGGACAATCCACAACTTGTGGCAGGTAACATGGCCAGGTGACGTGGCAAGTGTACAATCCACAACTTGTGGTAGGTGACGTGGCCAGGTGACGTGGCAGGTGATGTGGCCAGGTGACGTGGCAGGTGACGTAGCCAGGTGACATGGCAAGTGGACAATCCACAACTTGTGGCAGGTAACGTGGCCAGGTGACATGGCAGGTGACGTGGCTTGGTGACGTGGCCAGTGGACAATCCACAACTTGTGGCAGGTGACGTGGCCAGTTGATGTGGCAGGTGACGTGGCCAGTGGACAATTCACAACTTGTGGCAGGTGACGTGGCCAGGTGATGTGGCAGGTGACGTGGCCAGGTGACATGGCAAGTGGACAATCCACAACTTGCGGCAGGTGACGTGGCCAGGTGATGTGGCCAGTGGACAATCCACAACTTGCGGCAGGTGACATGGCAGATGACGTGGCAAGTGGACAATACACAACTTGAGGCAGGTGACGTGGCAAGTGGACAATACACAACTTGTTGTAGGTGACGTGGCCAGGTGATGTGGCAGGTGACGTGGCCAGGTGACGTGGCCAGTGGACAATCCACAACTTGTGGCAGGTGGCGTGGCCAGGTGACGTGGCAAGTGGACAATTCACAACTTGGCAGGTGACGTGGCCAGTTGATGTGGCAGGTGACGTGGCCAGTGGACAATCCACAACTTGTGGCAGGTGACGTGGCCAGGTGACGTGGCAGGTGATGTGGCCAGGTGACGTGGCAGGTGACGTGGCCAGGTGACATGGCAAGTGGACAATCCACAACTTGTGGCAGGTGACGTGGCCAGGTGACATGGCAGGTGATGTGGCAGGTGGCGTGGCCAGTGGACAATCCACAACTTGTGGCAGGTGGCGTGGCCAGGTGACGTGGCAAGTGGACAATCCACAACTTGTGGCAGGTGACGTGGCCAGGTGACATGGCAGGTGACGTGGCAGGTGGCGTGGCCAGTGGACAATCCACAACTTGTGGCAGGTGGCGTGGCCAGGTGACGTGGCAAGTGGACAATTCACAACTTGGCAGGTGACGTGGCCAGTTGATGTGGCAGGTGACGTGGCCAGTGGACAATACACAACTTGTGGCAGGTGACGTGGCCAGTTGACGTGGCAGGTGGCGTGTCCAGTGGACAATCCACAACTTGTGGCAGGTGACGTGGCCAGGTGACGTGGCAGGTGACGTGGCCAGGTGACATGGCAGGTGACGTGGCCAGGTGACGTGGCCAGTGCACAATCCACAACTTGTGGCAGGTGACGTGGCCAGTTGATGTGGCAGGTGACGTGGCCAGTGGACAATCCACAACTTGTGGCAGGTGACGTGGCCAGGTGATGTGGCAGGTGACATGGCCAGGTGACATGGCAAGTGGACAATCCACAACTTGCGGCAGGTGACGTGGCCAGGTGACGTGGCAGGTGACATAGCCAGGTGACGTGGCCAGTGGACAATCCACAGCTTGTGGCAGGTGGCGTGGCCAGGTGACGTGGCAAGTGGACAATTCACAACTTGGCAGGTGACGTGGCCAGTTGATGTGGCAGGTGACGTGGCCAGTGGACAATCCACAACTTGTGGCAGGTGACGTGGCCAGGTGACGTGGCAGGTGATGTGGCCAGGTGACGTGGCCAGGTGACATGGCAAGTGGACAATCCACAACTTGTGGCAGGTGACGTGACCAGGTGACATGGCAGGTGGCGTGGCCAGTGGACAATCCACAACTTGTGGCAGGTGACGTGGCCAGGTGACGTGGCCAGGTGATGTGGCAGGTGACATATCCAGGTGACGTGGCCAGTGGACAATCCACAACTTGTGGCAGGTGGCGTGGCCAGGTGATGTGGCAAGTGGACAATTCACAACTTGGCAGGTGACGTGGCCAGTTGATGTGGCAGGTGACGTGGCCAGGTGACGTGGCAGGTGATGTGGCCAGGTGACATGGCAGGTGACGTGGCCAGGTGACGTGGCAAGTGACACGCTAAATACACGTACACTGCTGCTCTGGTCTCACAAAATAGCTGAAATGGTTAAATAATATTGTTTTTTGAGCTTAGGGAGGGTCTTATGATGTTTCTTAACCAAATGCTTATAAACGCAAACGCGGTAAATCGCGGTAAAACGCCGCGAAATTCGCGGCAAAACCGGGCGTTTTAAATGCCGTTTTTTGCGTTTGAAAACTTGTGTTTAGATGAGTTTGCATTTGCTTCTCGTGTGCATGGGGCCTTACTTTAACCTAAACATTTGTAGCGCCTGTGTACTTTTTCGTACAGGTGCTATATTAAATTTAGTGGGGGAATGAGAGAGTTATAATGCTCTCATTCATTGATTTGTTAAATTTGGCTGTCGCCAATTGTGGATTATTCTGTGGGTCAGTCTGTACTCCAGAGATGCAGTTTCATCTCTGGACGGCAGGTGGCACCAGAGGGGTCCAGGCGGAGCCGCTTCTTCCCAGCAGCCAATTGGAGGAGTTTTCCCTCGCGGGGCATGCTGGGGAGGGGTATTTCTGTGGCGGAGGCCGTTGTTCGGGGTTCTTCACGGGTTCCTGGTTCCAGGTGCGGCACCCACCTTTAGAGTGTGCGCACATCATGGGCCCCACCACTATGGCCTACCAGGCCGGGGTCACGTGCTATGCGGAGTTCCTGACTCTGGGCTCTCATAGCCCGCAGCAACTGATGCTCCCATGGGACCCCAGTGACTTACTGGGTTCCCATTTCTATTGAGAAGATCCCAAGCTGGGTGCTGTTCAGTGGGGGATCGGTCTGAGGAGAACCCGGAGGCAGGTGATCCAATAGAGCTTGAATGAAACATCGGGGATCTGGGTGACCAGACACTGACAGGTTGCATTCAGACTGTCAGTCGGTGACCCCAAAAAGACATACTGGGAGGATTTGCTTTACCATTCAACATTTAAAATACTAGGCCTGTGGCAGAGGTCTCATCTTTAAATCCTAATTCAATTAGAGCCAAGTCTGTGGCAGAGACTTGTTCCTTCCCAGAAGTTCTAAGTGGCGCTCTGGCTGCCAGGCCTGTGAGAGAGGTCTGTCCAGGGGCACTTTACCCACTCCGGCTGGAGTGGCGACGAGACAAATCTAATTGTTGAAGGCAGGACTGCTTTCTCTATCCATAGCCTGATTCTGCAAAGTTATTCTTCTTTCACCAACCTATACTGTCTACCTCAAGTTGACATGTTGGTCGTGTTTGACCAGAAAATAAAGCATTGAAAACGTCAACCAACGGTCGGGACATTCTATTGCTGCTCTCATCACCACCATCACCCCTAGACACAACATAGACACTGATACGCTAATCCCAAATCTAATCAGCGGCTCCTCCGGGGTAGCACTACACATGGGGGCTCGTCTGGGATTTGGTTGTTACCTCTGGCAACGGAATCGTGAGTAAAGATTTTATTGAGAGCAAAGAGTGTCGTGTGTTGAACTGTGTGGCAACGAGGGAGTTAACCTCAAACAGCCAAAGTCTGGGCGTACGTGCAGCAGAGTGCGCGCCTGCAATGTGTCCAGACAAGTTCTTCAAGTGGGAGGAGTCACCCACCCCTGCGTGAGACGTACAGCAAAAGTCTTTGCGCCAAACCAGCAGACCAACACCCATCTGCGAGAGAGAGAGACTACGTGCATGATGTCTGCTCCCTTGCTGCCGTTTGCTGCTTCTCAGCGGTTGAGACCCCCTACGACCTCACCGGGAGTCTCCAACATGCTTGCTTCACCCGGAATACCCCTGACTGCCACGGGCATCCGGATGTCCACGGAGGGACAGTTTGTTCCTCTCTCGAGCGGAGGATCCAAGACTTTGGGATTATCCTGCCCTCGTTGCGAGGAGTTGTCTGTGCGGATCCTGCCGTTTGCTCGGTGCCAGAGATGCCGGGCTTATCTATTCACCGTGAAGCCACCCGCTAAAACTCCTCAGGAGTACCGGGTGAATTACATCACTGGGGTCGTTACTGTGGAGGAGGAAACCACATGGCCTGAACCCTCCCCGTCGGTTGAGATCGTGGAGCCGGAGGTCCCAAATCCTGAGGTCGTCTCCATATCGTCTACCCTGACCTTGCTGTCGGCAACCTCACCATCCCACTTGTAAGCGGGGTGAGGGGTGCGGCGATTCACTGAGGGAGACACACGTAAAGTTCTTTGAACAAGGTAACGTTTATTACCGAGAGGCGGTAGTAGTAACAGTCTTTACAATCAAACGGCAAATGATTCCTCTCCAGGCATGGAGGCACATATATGCAGTACAGATACTGTAGTTCTAAGCGATGTGACTTTCTGAGTATCACTGGCACTTCCCACTTAATGGTATATTATATACCCCAGTTCACAATGCTTATTGGAAGAGGCTGGAAAAACACATTACCCGTAGCAGCTGGGAGTCTTTCATCCGACCAAGGTTACCACTGCAGGACTCCGTAGGACCCCTAAACTATCCCTCACAGGCCGGAACACTCTCCCTGGCTTCTCCTGTCTCTCCCTCACAAGCATGGTCTCTGTCCCTATCTACATCCACACGTCTTCTGCCTCAAACCAGCCTGAGCTTTACTATAAAAAGAAACCACACAAAGATGGTCGCCCAAATCTCTCGAGATCTCGTGCGGCCTATCAGAACACAGGGCTCCTCCGAAATGGTGTTGGAGACACTATAGAGGCAGAAGTGTTAAACATAAATACATACAAAAAACATAACAATTTGACTGCAGTATGAACACATATGATTACTTTACCACTTGCTCTTGCAGCACTAGACTGCCCTATCACTGACAGCTGCTTACACGCTCACCGGAGGTAAGCCCCATAGACGAGGCAGACCAAGATGACGATCTGACCAGTGTGACCAGTACACAGGCCGAAGCCACACCTGAGACCACCACATCTACAGCGGTCACTGTGTGGCGTGCTACCATAGGAGAGGGCCCTGCACAGTCCTCCCGCGGCTGCGGTCGAGGCCTACCTGCCCGTCGCTCCTTACCGGATTGGCCAAGAGACCCTGCAGCCAAGGCCTGCGGTTACCTGCCTGCGGAGGAGTTAAATTCCTCCGACTTTGACTCGCTATCGAACGAAGACACTCTGGAGCATTTAATTGAGCCTATGTTCCCGGAGCAGCAGGGGCCACGTTTTACCGTCTGCCCGCTCCAGTGTGAAAGTCAGCAGCTACAAATACTGCAGCTTCTGACTTTTAATATATGGAAACTTACCTGTCCTGGGCGCCCGCAATGTCGGCACACAAAACCGATCTCTCCCTCTGCTCTTAGGTAAGGGAATCAGGAAGCAGGCACAAAAACAGGTAATCAAAACTTTTGGACCAAAAAAAACGGGCTAACTATACTGTTTAGTTTTTTTTTTATTCATTAAAGTGTATTTTTTCCCCAAAAATTGTGTTTGAAAGACCGCTACGCAAATACTGTGTGACATAAAATATTGCAACAACTGCTATTTTATTCCCTAGGGTCTTTGCTAAAGGAAAATATATAATGTTTGGGGGTTCTAAGTGACTTTCTAGCAGAAAATACAGGATTTTTACTTGTAAGCAACAAGTGCCAGAAAAGATTTAGTCATTAAATGGTTAAACTGAGAACTTCTACACAGGAGTTCAGTTCATTGATAAGTAGCAGCAATGGCCTGGATTCACGTAGAGCGGCGCATCTTTAGACCGGCGTAGCGCATCTCATATGTGCTACGCCGACGTAATTCAGGGAGGCTAGAACAGTATTCACAAAGCACTCGCTCCCAAACTTGCGCCGGCGTAATGTAAATTGGCCGGCGTAAGCCCGCCTAATTCAAAGTAGGAAGGTAGTGGGCGTGATCTATTAAAAGGAAGTGTTACCCCATGTAAATGAAGGGCCAAACGAACGGCGCATGCGCGCGCATGCTCAGAATCACGTTGCATATACTGCCTAAGATACGACGGCTCAATGCCTACGACGTGAACATAACCTACGCCCAGCCCCATTCACGTACGACTTACGTAAACAACGTAAAATAAGACGGCTGTTCCGACGTCCATACCTTTGCATGGGCTGCGCCTCCTATATGGTGGTTTATCTTTACGCCGGACGTACGCCTTACGTAAACTGCTTAGATTACAGCGACGGGCACAAGTACGTTCGTGAATCGGCGTATCTCGGTCGTTTGCATATTCGATGCGTAAATCAATGGAAGCGCCCCTTGCGGCCAGCGTATATATGCGCCCAAGATACGACCGGCGTAGGAGACTTACGTCGGTCGGAAGGAGCCAAAATTCAGGCGTATCTTATTTCAAGCATCAGGCGCATAGATACAGCGGCGCATCAGTGCACTTACGCAGCCTATCAGAAGATACGTCGGCGTAAGTGTCTGTGAATCCGGGCCATAGTATCTCTTTTCTCACACTTGCCCGGCTGCCCAGAGACTTCAGGCAACTTGCAATGACTTCTATGATACAGAAGCTACTTACAAGTCACACTGAAGTTTTACATCGGCTTTTTTTTCCCAGCACAATCGGCCGATGCCGATTATTTAAAAAGTGCCAAAATTGGCCGATATATCGGTCGACCTCTAGTTAAGATACACTATATTGCCCAAAGTATTAGGAACGCCTGCCTTTACACGCACATGAACTTTAATGGCATCCCAGTCTTACTCCATAGAGTTCAATATTGAGTTGACCCAACCTTTGCAGCTATAACAGCTTCAACTCTTCTGGGAAGACTGCCCACAAGGCTTGGGAGTGTGCTATGGGAATGTTTGACCATTCTTCCAGAAGCGCATTTGTGAGGTCAGGCACTGATATTGGAAGAGAAGGCCTGGCTCACAGTCTCCGCTCTAATTCATCCCAAAGGTCAGCTGTCCAGTGTGCTGTTACTTGTAGTGCTGTGTTGCGCTCTAATTCATCCCAAAGATGTTCTATCGGGTTGAGGTCAGTATCCTGTGCAGGCCATTCAAGTTTCTCCATCGCAAACTCGCTCATCCATGTCTTTACGGACCTTGCTTTGTGCACTAGTGCACAGTCATGTTGAAACAGAAATGGGCCACCCCCAAACTGTTCCCACAAAGCATGAAATTGTCCAAAATGTCTTGGTTTGCTGACGCCTTAGGCCAGGCATGTCCAAAGTCCGGCCCGCGGGCCAATCGCGGCCCGCGTTTCAGTTTTGAGTTGCCCGTCTGGTTATCTGGACTTATACATCTTTTGTGGCCCCCAACGATCTCCCAGAATCTGGGCCACAAAAGATTTATATCAGGCATCATTTAATGGTGGATCGCGGGCCGAATCCGGACCCAGTAGCCCGCAGCCTCGCTAAATAGTGAGTGTTCTCTCCCCTCTTCCGGCTCTCGCCTGCCCGCACACCTTATTCACACAAGTCTCGAAGCCCTGCAGGTCCGGACAAAGGTCGGAACCTTTCAAGTTACAAACAGTGCTGCTCATCTTACTTTAAAAAGGTAATTAGTTACAGTTACAAATTACTTCTCCGAAAAAGTAATTGCGTTAGTGACTCAGTTACTACATTGAAAAAGTAATTAGTTACTTAGCAAAGTAACTGTGACTTTTTTTAAATATTCTACAACATGCCTCACTGTGCCATCTGTAACATGCCTCACTGTGCCATCTGTAAACATGACTCACTGTGCCATCTGTAACATGCCTCACTGTGCCATCTGTAAACATGCCTCGCCGATCTCCCTACCTTCTCCTGTTTGCAGAGATGTCAGACGGCGGCCATCTATTATTCAAAAGCCGCGCCTCCTCCTCAGGCTGTTCCGTGATAGGCGGAACAGTAATTTTCCCAGCAGAGCCTCTGTTCAGTGTTCCGCCTATCACGGATGTCCTCTCGTCTGAGGCTGAGGATGTGAAGGCATCCGTGATAGACTGAACACTAAACAGAAGCTCTGCTGGGAAAATTAGTGTTCCGCCTATCACGGAACAGTCAGAGGAGGAGGCGCGCTTTTTTAATAATGGATGGCCGACGGCTGACACAGGTAGATGTAATTGCGGTAACGCCGCCCAAGTAATGGGAACGGCGTTACCGCGAGGGGAAGAGTAATCAGGTAGATTACTTGTTACCCTCAAAAGGGGCATCGTTAGGTAACGGCGTTTATTTTAACGCCGTTACGGACAACACTGGTTACATAGCAGGTGATTGGTTGCTAGACAGTGGGGCGGTCCCAGCAACCAATCACCCGCCTTTAACTTGAAAAGTCCCACCCTTTGTCTGGACCTGCCATGCATGCTACCCGGCTTGTGTTATTAAGGTAGGGTAGTGTATATTGGATGGCACCAGGGGTACCCACAGGGAGGCAGTGGATCCAATACGTAAACTCCCTACTTCTAAGGCCGGGTACACACGGACAAACATGTATGGTGAAAGCGGTCCGTCGGACCGTTTTCACCATACATGTCTGCCAGAGGGCTTCTGTACGATGGTTGTACACACCATCGTACAGAAGTCCGCGCGTAAACAATACGCGGGGCGTGTCCGCGGTGTCGCCGCGTCGATGACGCGGTGTCGCCGCGACAATGACGCGGCGACGTGGGCGGCCCGCCTTTAAAATGCTTCCACGCATGCGTCAAAGTCATTCGACGCATGCGAGGCACGGCGGGCGGCTGGACATGTACGGTAGGTCTGTACTGACGACCGTACATGTCCGAGCGGGCTGAATTCCAGCGGGCTGTTTTAAAACAAGTCCAGGAATATTTGTCTGCTGGGAAAAGGCCCGGCGGGCAAATGTTTGCTGGAATTCGGCCCGCTCGCGCCCACACACGACCAAACATGTCTGCTGAAACTGGCCTGCGGGCCAGTTTCAGCAGACATGTTTGCTCGTGAGTATGGGGCCTAAGAGAAAGATTGTCATATAGCCATAGGGGGAGAAACAAGCACATTTGAACTTATATAGCAACCATGGCTGGAGGATGCCAGTCTCGCATTACCACAACTGGTAATGGATAGACTCTGGAGATAGGGAGTCTAGCGGGGTATAGAGGGGGGAAGGTGGAAAGGAGTAAAAAAGTATAACTCAAAGGAGAAAAAGCACACGCACTAGAAGCCTGGGGGTAGAAGAAAAATGAAACTTAGAAACAATAGGGCACTAATAAGGTGATGGCGGAGGGGGGTGGGTAGGAGGGGGGAGGGGTGGAGAAGGGGTGAGAGGGGGGAGGGGGGAAAGGGAAGAAGGAAAAAGAAAAATAGAAATAATACACAGAAGGCTACACGGTTGATAATAAAAATACTGGCCCAGATTCAGGTACGACTTGCGCGGACGCAATCTCGATATGCGCTGCGTAAGTACGGATTTGCGCCCAGGCAAATATGCGGGTGACCCAGAAAAAGAGCTAAGCCTGAAATTAGGCTTCTTCCTACGGACGTCGTTTCTCTGCCACGGCGCATGTAATGTGAATTTTTACGCAGGGTGCATCTTGCGCTCCCATTGTTTTCCCTCAGCAAATATGCAAATGAGGATCAAACGCTGATTCACAAACCTGCGCGTGTGAGGCGCAGTTTGCGCTCAAAGCGCGCAAGCTGTTCGGCCAGGGCAAACTTGCTCCTCATAAAAGCAGGGGCAACTTGGCAACAGACGTCCACAGGTTAGCTGGAGAGCAACTACAGCAGCACCGTTACGGACGAGCTGAACAAGCAGAGCACCCACACTTTCAGGACATCACATCTGTGTGCCAACATGCCAGGGGCAGCCATGGTTCAAGCAATACTACTGAGTGAACCGACTCGTAGGAGGGCACGGGAGAGGATATACCGAGTGCGCAAGAACATCTTTGCCATGGGGGATTCGGAGGTGTATCGCATGTTTAGATTCAGCCCTGAAGTCATCATGGAATTAGCCACAACCCTGCATGATGACATCACCAGCAAGACACATCGTGCACATGCAGTGGAGCCACTAGTCAAGGTAGTGGCAACCCTGCATTTCCTGGCCACTGGCTCTTTTCAGCGCACAGGTGGAATTGTGGCTGGGATGTCACAATCCTCCATGAGCAGATGTGTGCACCAAGTTATCCCTGCAATCCTCAGACGCATGGCCAATCAATTCATCAAACCCACCCAGGATGACCTGCGGCAGAAGGCAGTGACAGATTTCTATCAAATTGCCAGATTCCCACGCACTGTGGGGGTCATTGATTGCACACATGTGGCACTACAGCCCCCCCGTGACATAGAGCACATATACTGCAATAGGAAGCATTGGCATTCCATCAATGTCCAGGTGATAGTCGATGCCCAATGCCTCATATGGCATGTCCGTGCCAAACACCCAGGGTCCTGCCATGACAGCTTCATATTCTGTCAGAGCAGCATCCCAACAGAATTTGAACAGAACATGTATGGGGACAGCTGGCTGGTTGGTGAGTGACATGGGTGTCAGGTATGACTGTCCCCCCCCCCCATGATGCAGACATCACGAGGGGCACATGCATGACTAACATCCTCCTGTCTTTTCCCTTCCAGGTGACGCGGCATATGCACTTGGACCCCATCTTATGACTCCATTCCGGAACCCCCAAACCCCAGGAGAGGAAAGATACAATGCTGCACACACACGTACCCGTGCAGTGGTGGAACGCACCTTAGGCCTCCTGAAGTCCCGTTTCCGATGCCTGGATAAGTCTGGGGGTACCCTGATGTATTCCCCAAACTTTGTGTGCCAGATCATCGGTGCATGTTGCATTCTGCACAACTTCGCCATGAGAAAGGGCCTGCAGATTGACATACGTGATGACCTGACCCCCCAACCACACAATCCCCCCCCAAGAAACTCTACCGGGTCTACTGAGGGAAGAGCAGTCAGGAGTGGTCTCGTGGAACGTCTCTTTTCACGTTAAACACACACATTAATCATGTCACAAGTAGAATGCACGCGTGCACACCACTGTGGTTCCTAGCACACACACCCCACATGCACCAAAAATTGGATTAGACCCAAGGATACCGCACGGTATTAGGGAGCAGCAATGCCGCGCCAAGGCTCCAATTATGTTGCTGTCCATTCATACACCTTTCACATGGCAGAGGGTGACACCCCTTTTCCAGCAGGAGTGACACCCCCCCCCATTCACACACCAGTCACACTGTAGTATACACTCCTCACCGTGTGTAGGGACTACAAAATAAAAAAAAATCAAACTTTGAGCATAAAATAAAAATATAAAAGCTCATAATCTGAGCATAATACAAATTTCAAAAAAAAGCTCATAATATGAGCATAATACAACTAAATATAAAAAGCTCATTATCTGAGCACCAATCGATATGAAAAAAAAAAAAAAAACGCAGGAATTTTTTTTTTCTTTTTGACATCCTGGTGCCAAGGGTGCCCCGGCTCTGGCTCCTCAGTCGGCGTGGTGGAGCCTGGTCTGAGGATGGAGCCTGGTCTGAGGATGGAGCATGGGGTGGGGATGGAGGGGGGGAGGAGCATCATCCCCTACTTGCTCACTCCTGGCAGGTGGTGCCTGCCTGCCCTCCATGGTGTTGGCCAGGCGGGTGAGCACACAGTTGGTTTGTGCCAGCATCCGCAGCTGCCGTGTTGTATTGTGCTGCTGCTGCCGCCAGGTTAGTCTACCCTCCTCCCGCACAGCGGCAGGGTTGGCCTCTACCGCCCCTGCCAACCTGCTCACCTCTGCTGTCAGCAAAGCTGTAGCGCCCTGCTACTCCACCATGCAGGTGACCATGGCAAGACAGTTGGAGCTCACTTCCTGCAAGCTCTCAGAGTCTTTTTTCCCCAGCTCCGCATGCAGGGTGAGGGCCTGCTGTACTGAGGAGGCCCGAGGGTACACCCCTCGTTTTAGAGAGAGCCTTCCTGGGAGGAAAGACTGGGGCACGGACTGAGGGAGAAGAAGGGGAGGGGGCCACACTGGTGGGAGGGACACTGGAGGGGGCGACACTGGTGGGAGCGACACTGGAGGGGGATGACGTGATGGTTGGGGGGGTGGTGGCTTGGTCAGGGATGGTGGGATCCTCCTGGAGGTAGATAGAATCCTCCTGGTGGAGGTCAATAGACTCCTCCACCACTTCCTCCTCCATAGATGGCCTATGGGCGCTCTCCTCCTCCACCAACATGGCCAGTATCTGCATGGGGGTTGACTGGACCCCATGATGTTGTGGGGATGGCGTGGGTCGCCCTGCAGCCGACGACGGCCCAGCTTCATCCTCAACATCTGTGGATGACACAAAAAAACACATGTTGGTGGAGCCACACACTTGTCACATGTTCCCTTCTACCCCCTCACATGTTCCCTTCTACCCCCTCCCATGATACACAGCAAATATGAGATAAAACACACTTACCAGTCCCCAAGTCCCCAACAGTGGAATCATAGCCTGGGACTCCCTCCACCTGCTCCAGCGATAAACTTTGTGCGATCACCTCCTCCTCCTTATTCAATCGCAATGGGCAGGCTGGTCCTCCTCCCGTGACCCTGGCATGTTTGCGTATTAACACAAGTTTATCCCGGACCCGACGCCACATGTCATTCAATTTTTTTTGTATCTCGTCCCAAGTCCTCTCCTCATTCCCGAGCGCATTGATGTCCAGCGTTATGGCATCATAGATTGGCCTCCTTTGGGCTATGGTGGTGTGTTTGCGCTGGGCACCATACAGGGCAGCATTATGCCTAGTGAGTGCCGCCAGCATGACCTCCATCTCAGAGGAATTAAAGTTATTTTTCCTCTTTTTTACCCTCTGAGGAGGTGCCATTGCAAATAAGGGGCAAAATTACCTTGCTCAGGGGGGGTGAAAAAAGCAGGATGTAATTTTGCACAGGACCTGCGCATGTCTGCCCCTATTTATTTGCTCAGTGCAAGCAGGTGTGCCGGCGTAGCCCAGGAAGTAGGACAGGCGCAGTTGCACCCATGCGCACATGTAAGCGTTCGATCTGCGCATGCTCCGTCGAGGATACGCCGGGCGTAAGCCACTGCTGAACGGTCAGCCCATCATTTGCATAGGGGCACACCCACTTTCACTTGCGCAGGCTTGCGCCCTCAAATTTATCTTACGCAGGCGCAAATTTATGCGAAAAGGCGTCCTGAATCAGGTGGCAATCTCACACTATTGCGACGGCGCAGCGCAATTCAGCTGCACTGCGCATGTGTAAGAAAAGCGCAAAGCTACCTGAATCTGCCCCACTGTTTTATGGAAAGGTAATTAAATGTTTTTTAATGTATATTTTTGTATTTGATTAAAAGCACAGTGTGTACCATAAGAGCAAATTTCTAAATAAAAAGGAATTTATACAATAAAAAAAAAAAGTAGGGCAGTGTGGGGGAGGGGAGGAAGGAAGAATGCTGTGTTGATGAAAGGGACAGTCTGACTCTAATATTGAGGGAGGACTGTGATGGAGGGAGTCTGTAATAGGGGGGTCTGAGATGGAGTGGGGTCTATGAAGTGGGGTCTGTAATGGAGTGGGCTCTGTGATGGGGGGGGGGGGGCTGTGATGAAATGGGGTCTGTGATGAAGTGGTGTCTGTGTTGTGATGGAGTGGGGATCTGTGATGGAGTGGGGATTTGCATCACAGACCTTTATTTAAAAAAAAATATGTTTTCCTGAAACTTCCCTCTTTAAAGTGAAGGTGCGTGTTATACGCCAAGAAATACGGTATATCCAAATAACACACCTGAGCTCACCGCTTTACTCACACACAGCCACAAAGGCAAGAGAATTCTTGTTGGGTAGTGTATTAGTTGCTCCGACAAACACACTTAGACCAAATTTTAATGGTTCAAAGAATGTCAGGCAAAATGGTCAGCCCTCACGCATGTTCACTTCATCAAATCTGGCCCTCTTTGAAACAAGTTTGGACACCCCTGCCTTAGGCTTTCCCTTCAATGGAACTAGGGGGCCAAGCCCAACCCCTAAAAAAAAATGATTTGGAGGGATGGCCCAATACTTTTGGCAATATAGTGTGGATGAGCGAGTTTGACAGTGTACAGTATTATCACTGATCACTGTATTAGTGTCACTGGTGATGTCGGTGTCGAAGTCAGTTAGTGTCAGATTGCTCACAGCACTATCAGAGTCAAACTAAGCCGTTAAACAAAGCCATTATTAGTATAGTATGTTCACATAGGCAGATCCCCTTTCTGCCTGTCTCCCGAACGATCGTCGGGTCTCGAAGGACATCTCGTCCGCCGGACCTGCTGATTGGCTCCCGCTGTGTCCAATCACAATGGAGGTGGGTCGCCGGTGGCACAAGTGCGCGCCCCAGCCCCGGGAAGTGCAGAATCATGTACAGGTACGTGATTCTGCCCAGAGCGGCCACCCTGCCACAGGAAAAGTATGCAGAGTGGTCTGCATCTGGTTAAGCTCTGAACAAAACCATGGCACATGAGGTGCATTTGATGATACATTTATTTTTATCTGTGTTGGAGAGCAATTGCTGAGTCAATCACGAGTGACCTTGATGGTTTAACAACCTATGAATTCAGCATATAGTAAAGCCTTACTGCATACATCTCTTGTGTTCTAATTCTGTTGGGCAAGTGTCCTCCTTTTTAGTCTTTGTTTTGTTATTTTGAAGCCTCCTACGTAGCACCTTTTGCATCACAAGACCCTCCCCACCCCTTCATTATGTCCACTTGTATTTGCTTGTCTGTGGAAGAAATGAGCAAAACCCTTCAGGACAATGTGGGAAGGAAGGTTGACATGGTGCGTTGCCTAGAAACCCGAGCTTTGGCACGGCAGAACACATCAGCAGAGAATTACTCAGCACAGCAAATAAAGATCGTGACACTAGTTCTAATTATAGTCACCAGTGCCGGTCATCGCTACTGAAATGGTCAGCCATAGTTTTAGATCTCCACTTGATATGTATTGCAGTGAAATACTGATTTCTCATAGATTATTATTATTATCATTTAGTTATATAGCGCCAACAGTTTGCAGAGCGCTTTAAAATATAAAGGGACAAAATACAATTACAATACAGTTTAATACAGAAGGAATAGGAGAGTCCTGCTCATGGAGCTTACAATCTAAAGGGAGGAGGGAATTAATGGACTATTAGGCCCCTTTCAGACGTGCGGACCATATGTCAGCTTTTTCATCCATCCGTTTGCGGATGAAAAAGGGACATACATTGGTCCCTATGTGATTGCGGGAGTCAGCGGATAAACATCCGCTGACACCCGTAATCACCCACCTCCGCAAAGATCCGAATGTCCTATTTTTTCTTCTGTCTGCGGATCGGATGAACACGGACACACGGTCCGTGTTCATCCGATCCCCCCATAGGGGAGAGCGGAGAAAAGACAGGGCGGTCACTGCACAGTGTGCAGAGACCGCCCTGTCATCCGACGGCTCAGCGGGATATACGGAGCGATCCCCGCTGAGCTTACGGACACACGGAGGCGGATCATTACTGATCCTCCCCGTGTGAAAGGGGAATTACTGAGATTAGCGTTTAGTACAGGGGTGGCCAATTAATTTTCCCAAGGAGCCACATGACAAACTGGGTCTGTGGTGGAGGGCCAATCTTAATTCTTCTCAATATTATTTTAGCCCTGGGAAGGTCCGTAAGAACGTAAACATATAGAAAACCAACACCTGGGGTCTGAAATAATAGGTACAACTGCTCCTGAATTAGGTCTCTTTCATACAGGTGGTCGGGCAGTGGTAAAAACGGGTGGCTGAGCTGCGGTTTTCCGCTGTGCTGAGCAGCTCCTCAAGCTCTCCCCTTCCAGTTCTTGTGCTCTCCATGTTGACATCTGTTAGCCTGCTTCTCTGAGCCTGTCAGCTTCCTCAGTGAGAACTTTTTCCCAGAGCTGGGCTTGAATATTCACACCTCAGAATGTACCTGACATACTAGCACATTATAAAAAAAAGACTAACCTTAAAACTAAGTCCTCCCATGGCGTGCGGTGCTGCCATTGCTGACAGGGCTTCCATCTTCACCCAGTCTCCCTTCTGGGTTTGTGGGCCTTTTGAATGGCCGAGCCATGATGACACCACTCCCACGCATTAGAATGCAGTTCCTTCAGAAAGCATGCACCCGTGATGTCACCAGCTGAAGAAGCTGGGAGTATCTCCTAAACGGTGCAGCAGCGAGACACCCAGTTTGTTGCCAAACTCGGGGTACAGGACACCTTGACTGTTTTCCAGCCCTGTCTGATTCCTCTTGGTGGATATGTTTTGGAATCAGGACTCCCTAGCCAGGGGAAATGCCCCCAAATATCTATGCGAAAAAATAAAAGCCTACAACCCCAATCGCGTTCTGCGATCCTCTAACCAAAATGTACTCCAAATCCCCAAAACCAGATACAAGTCCAAAGGAGAAAGAAGATTTGCAGTCCAAGGCCCTCGACTTTGGAACACTTTATCAACCTCCATTCGGTTGGAGGAGAACCATTTGGCCTTTAGGAGAAAGATCAAAACCCATCTCTTTTGAGTTCAAAGGAAAAATGGACAAACAAGCGCCCAGAGGCGATTCAGTTCGCATGTGCAGCGCTATATACGTTTTTCACTCACTCACTCACTCACTCACTCACTCACTCACTCACTCAGTATCCGCTGAAGAAACAGGGAATATCTCCTAAACGGTGCAAAGTACCAACCTGTTGGCAGACTCCAGCAGCGGGTCACCAATAGGGTGACCACATTTTTAAACTACCATTCAGGGACACCCCCCTTCCCAAAAATCAGCTTGTGCTGTAACAAATCATAGCACAGTGATTGGACACAAGAGGTGGGATTTACGATTTCTCCCATCACAAGCAGGGGGCGGGGATTGTGCTCCTCTAGGCATTCCCGGCCAGGACAAGTACTGTCAGTGAGTAAAGCGGTGATGTGGCGGCCTTTTTTGGGGGCATCAGGTTGGCCTGGGGGGTGGCTGTGTCAGTTTCATTCCGGGACATTGTATTGTCCTGGAATGAAGGTGCCTGGGACAGATCTGCAAAATTCGGGACTGTCCCGGGCAATCCGGGACACGTGGTCACCCTAGTCACCAAGTTTGTTGCCAAATTCTGGGGGCAGGACACCTTGCCTGTTATCCAGCCCTGTCTGATTCCTCTTGGTGGATATGCTTTGGAATCAGGACTCCCTAGCCAGCGTCCGCTGAAGAAACAGGGAATATCTCCTAAACGATGCACAGTACCAACCTGTTGGCAGACTCCAGCAGCGGGTCACCAAGTTTGTTGCCAAATTCTGAGGGCAGGACACCTTGTCTGTTATACAGCACTGCCTGATTCCTCTTGGTGGATATGCTCTGGAATCAGGACTCCCCTGGCAGGGTCCGCTGCGGGTGTTAGAAATTATAGGGCCCTGTACAGCCTTTGAGACGGGGCCCTCCCAACCCTGCCTCCACCACACACACCCCCTTGGGGTGCAGCAAGACATCAGAACTGACTTTATCCCCTTACATCCTGAAAAAAAAAAAAAAAGTCCCACCTCGTGGGCCCCTCTGTTGAACTAATGGGGCCCAGGGAAATGTAATTTAGGCCCTGGTAGGCAAGTTGGAGTGGAGGTGTGGTCTAGTAAAATCCATTTATTCATTTAGGCAGAAATTAACAATAAAGTTGCCCCCCTGTTTAACTGATAAGGCCTGGGCCCAGTATCAGCAGCCCAGTCCCCAGCAGCTCATGACATGACAGATTGACTTGTACTATTGACTTGCTTAATAACTTTCAAAGGAATGCCTGTTTGGATGGAACAATGCAGGACTGCCAGGTAGAATTACATGCTTCATTTGCCAAGGAGGCTTCTCTTTAACCACTTGCCGACCGCCGTCTGTATATTTACGCTCGTTAAGCGTGCCCGCGGGACCCGCCGACTGGATGTCAGCTGATGTCCCGCGATCGTCTCACTGTTCTGCCTAGTGACAGGACAGTGATCTACTGCACCCTTTCATCGGGAGCAGTGATCACTGTCGCGTTACTTGTAGCCCAGCCCCCACACAGTTAGAATCACACCCTAGGACACATTTAACCCCTTCCTCGTCCCCTAGTGATTAACCCCTTCTCTGTCAGTGTCATTTACACAGTAATCGGTGCATTTTTATAGCACTGATCGCTGTATAAATGACAATGGTCTCAAAATAGCGTCAAAAGTGTCCGATGTGTCCGCCACAATGTCGCAGTCACGATAAAAATCGCAGATCACCGCCTTTACTAGTAATAAACAAATCATTAATAAAAATGCCATAAATCTATCCCCTATTTTGAAGACGCTATAACTTTTGTGCAAACCAATCAATATACACTTATTGCGATTTTATTTACCATTTTTTTAGCTGTGCGAGGATAACTCCCTCGTAGCCGGACAGTTCCAAAGACACAACACTTTTCGCTCTTTAGTAAATCACTACTCACTATTTCCGTTGCCAGTGGTAACAGCCGAATCCCGGACAAGCCCCCACGTGTAGCGCTACCCCCGCAGGAGCCGCTGGTTGTTGTTGGGATCGGCGTATTAAGTTACCTCAGTGTGATGAGTGGAGTAGAGTAGAGTAGTGAGCGAATGTCCAGTCAATAAATAAAGGTTTTCAAATGCTTTATTTTCGGCCCAACATAGCCAACATCAACATGGAGTAAGACGGGAAGGTTGATGAAGCGATAGAAAACTTGCGGTATCAGGCCTGGATATGAACAGAGCAATCCTGCTCTCAGTAGCACAATAGTAGTAGATACAGTTTGTCGCCACTCTAGCCAGAGTGGGTGAAGTGCCTCTGGACAGACTTCTGCCACAAGCCTGGCAGCCGAAGTGTCACTTTAGATTGCTGGGAGGAACAGGCCTCTGCCACAGACCTGGCTCTAGGGCCTCTGCCACAGGCCTATTACTTGAATGAGCTAAATGGATGGTTTGAGCGAATCCTCCCAGTAGATTAAGCATAGGTCACCGGATGACAGCAAAAGTGTACCTGTCAACATTCCGGTCACCAGATCCCTGATGGTTCGTTCAAGCCCTGTTGGACAACCTGCCTCCGGGTTCTCCTCAAGCCGACCCCCCATCGAACGGCACCCATCCTGGGATCTTCTCAGTAAAGTGGGGGACCCAGTAAGTCACTGGGGCCCCTATCAGCAAGGTGGAGCTCCGCGTAGAATGCGACCCTGGCCTGGAAGTCCATCGCCGGGGTCCGTTGGATACGCACACCCTAAGCAGCCCAAAATTTAGCAAATTGTGAATGGGAGCAAAATAACTCTCCCATTCCCCACTAACTTTAGCATAGTGCCCATACTGTAAAAATATTGCTTTTTTTCAAAATTGTTGCACTTTTTTGTTTATAGCGCAAAAAATAAAAACCGCAGAGGTGATCAAATGCCACCAAAAAAAAGCTCTATTTGTGGAAAAAAAAGGACGTTAATTTTGTTTTGGAGCCACGTCGCACAATCACGCAATTGTCAGTTAAAGCGACGCTGTGCCGAATCGCAAAAAATGGCCCGGTCATTGGGCAGCCAAATCCTCCGGGGATGAAGTGGTTAAAGGGAAGGCACTGTTAGGAGTTGGAACTCCATGCTGGTGACACTGTGGTCCATGAATAGGGAGGAGGCTGTTCCTTGCCCCTCAACCTGAGCCTGTTCAGCCACATTCTTCCTGTTGTTTGTATATAGCTTATTTAGTACTTAGTTTAGGTGGGTTTCCTTGTGCTTTGCTTTAGTTGGGTTCAACTAAGATCCCATCCCTCACCGGAGCTGGAATCTTCTGCTGGGTTGTGGTCTTTGAACGTCTTCATTGGCAGGCCTGGGGTGAGTTCTTACCCCAGGCCTGCCAACAGTGGCGGCTGGTGCTCCATTTTTTTGGGGGGGGGCAAACAAAACCCCAGTCCCCCCCCCCCCCCCCCCGTCCGCGCCACTCGCAGAAAATGGGACCTGCAGATAGACAGAGAGACAGATATTCCGATAGATAGATAGATAGATAGATAGATAGATAGATAGATAGATAGATAGATAGATAGATAGATAGATAGATAGATAATTAGATAGACAGACAGATAGATAGATAGATAGATAGATAGATAGATAGATAGATAGATAGATAGATAGACAGACAAACAGACAGATAAAGCTATAGATAGAGAGATAGAGCTGTAAATAGATAGAGAGATAGATAGATAGATAGATAGATAGATAGATAAACAGACAGATAGATAGACAGACAGATAGATATAGATAGATAATTAGATAGAGAGATAGATAGATAATTAGACAGACAGGTAGATATATATAGATAATTAGATAGATAAATAGATAATTAGGCAGATAGATAGATAGATAGACAGACAGACAGACAAACAGACAGACAAACAGACAGACAGACAGATAGAGCTATAGATAGAGAGATAGAGCTGTAAATAGATAGAGAGATAGATAGATAGATAGATAGATAGATAGATAGATAGATAGATAGATAGATAATTAGATAGATAGATAGATAAACAGACAGATAGACAGACAGACAGATATATATAGATAGATAGATAGATAATTAGATAGAGAGATAGATAGACAGATAGATAGACAGACAGATAGATATAGATAGATAATTAGATAGAGAGATAGATAGATAATTAGACAGACAGGTAGATATATATAGATAATTAGATAGATAAACAGATAATTAGGCAGATAGCGATAGATAGATAGATAGATAGATAGATAGATAGATAGATAGATAAATAGATAGATAGATAGATAGACAGACAGACAGATAAAGCTATAGATAGAGAGATAGAGCTGTAAATAGATAGAGAGATAGATAGATAGATAGATAGATAGATAGATAATTAGATAGATAGATAAACAGACAGATAGATAGACAGACAGATAGATAGATATAGATAGATAATTAGATAGAGAGATAGATAGATAATTAGACAGACAGGTAGATATATATAGATAATTAGATAGATAAACAGATAATTAGGCAGATAGCGATAGATAGATAGATAGATAGATAGATAGATAGATAGATAGATAGATAGATAGATAGATAGATATATAGATAGATAGATAGATAGACAGACATATAGATATAGATAGATAATTAGATAGATAGATAATTAGACAGACAGGTAGATATATATAGATAATTAGATAGATAAACAGATAATTAGGCAGATAGCTATAGGTAGATAGATAGATAGATAGATAGATAGATAGATAGATAGATAGATAGATAGATAGATAGATAGATAGATAGATAGATAGATAGATAGATAGAGCTATAGATAGACAGATCGATAGATAGATAATTAGATAGATAGATAAACAGACAGATAGATAGACAGACAGACAGATATAGATAGATAATTAGATAGAGAGATAGATAGATAATTAGACAGACAGGTAGATATAGATAGATAATTAGATAGATAAATAGATAATTAGGCAGATAGCGATAGATAGATAGATAGATAGATAGATAGATAGATAGATAGATAGATAGATAGATAATTACACAGAGGTAGCTAATAGATAGATAGATAGATAGATAGATAGATAGATAGATAGGATAGATAGAGCTATAGATAGAGAGAGAGATAGATAGAGAGAGATAGATAGATAGAGAGATAGAGATAGATAGAGAGAGATAGATAATAGATAGATAGATAGATAGATAGATAGATAGATAGATAGATAGATAGATAGATAGATAGATAGATAGATAGAGAGAGATAGAGAGAGAGAGAGAGAGAGAGAGAGAGAGAGAGAGAGAGAGAGATAGAGAGATCGATAGATAGATAGATAGATAGATAGATAGATAGATAGATAGATAGAGCTATAGATAGATAATTAGATAGATAAATAGATAATTAGGCAGATAGCTATAGATAGATGGATAGATAGATAGATAATTAGACAGAGGTAGCTAATAGATAGATAGATAGATAGATAGATAGATAGATAGATAGATAGATAGATAGATAGAGAGATAGAGAGAGAGAGATAGATAATTAAACAGATAGATAGATAGATAGATAGATAGATAGATAGATAGATAGATAGATCGATAGATAATTAGACAGAGGTAGCTGATAGATAGGTAGATAGATAGATAGATAGATAGATAGATAGAGAGAGAGAGAGAGAGAGAGAGAGAGAGGGGGGGGACAGTCAGATAGATAAACAGACAGAGATAAGAGATGCACAGCTGCAGGACGCAGTACTCTAAGCCCTCACACACATACAGGAGATGTGAAGCACGGCACCCTCCCCCCTCCCTCCTGTCCTCTCTCAGTCCGATCACAGTACAGGCTGAGCATACAGCACAAGGTGCAGGACATGGATGGGGTGGACAGGGACACTGGACAGGACAGACAGTGAGACAAATAAAGTATTTTAATAAGTTACTTACCTTAGAGTCCTCCTGGAGCCAAAACCGAAAGTAACACTGCCCTGGGGAAAGCACCGCCCATTTCCTTCTGCAGTGAGGAAGCAGCAGGACCCAATTAGAGTGGAGACTGTGGAGACACTGGAGAGTGATTGGCTCGTGGCGCACAGCACATAGCCACAGAGCTTAAAAAAAAACTGCAAATGAAGCGTCTTGCCTGCTGCATTGGCATGACGCTTCAATGATGCTATAGCAGTGCACTGAGTCTGTGACCGGCGCCCACCCTGAACATGCACTGTCTTAAAGGACCTTTTTTTTTTCTTTACCAGTTGGTAACCGCCCTATAGCCAAAATACGGCTACAGAGCGGTTCCTTTACTCTAGGAGGGCGTCAATGTACGTCCTCCCAGAGAGTGAGTTGTGCGCGCCCGAGCGGGCGCGCACACGCGATCGCCGGTGCTCGCCGGGTCTACGGGACCCGCAGCAACAGCACTCGCGGTAAGGAGCCAATGGAAGCGGCTCCTTACCACGTGATCGCGCCGTCCAATGACGGCACGATCACATTTGTAAACAAACCCTGCGGCTGGGTCACCTGCAGGTCATCTCTCTCCTCTCCTCACACCGTTGCAGCGTGAGAGAAGAGGAGAGAGATTTTTTTCAATTAAAGTAAGTGCCAGCAGTGCCCAGCAGTGCCCAGCAGTGCCCCATCTGTTCCCCAGCAGTGCCATCTTTACCCCAGGCAGTGCCATCTGTACCCCAGGCAGTGCCATCTGTGCCCCAGGCAGTGCCATCTGTGCCCCACTAGTGCCATCTGTGCCCCACTAGTGCCATCTGTGCCACCTGTGCCCCACAAGTGCCCCACCAGTGCCACCTGTCCTACACCAGTGCACACCAGTGCCACAACAGTGCCACAACACTGCCACATCAGTGCCACAACACTGCCACATCAGTGCCACCTGTGCCCATAAGTGCCACCTGTGCCCATAAGTGCCACCTGTGCCCATAAGTGCCAATCAGTGCCGCCTGTGCCCACGAGTGCCGCCTGTGCCCACGAGTGCTGCCTGTGCCCACGAGTGCCGCCTGTGCCACACCAGTGCCGCCTGTGCCACACCAGTGCCGCCTGTGCCACACCAGTGCCGCCTGTACCAAACCAGTGCCGCACCAGTGTCATCTGAGCCACACCAGTGCCACACCAGTGTCATCTGAGCCACATCAGTGCCGCCTGTGCCCATCAGTGCCACCTGTGCCCATCAGTGCCGCCTGTGCCCATCAGTGCCACCTGTGCCACACCAGTGCCGCCTGTACCAAACCAGTGCCGCCTGTACCAAACCAGTGACGCACCAGTGTCATCTGAGCCACACCAGTGCCACACCAGTGTCATCTTTGCCACATCAGTGCCGCCTGTTCCCATCAGTGCCACCTGTGCCCATCAGTGCCGCCTGTGCCCATCAGTGCCACCTGTGCCACACCAGTGCCGCCTGTACCAAACCAGTGCCGCCTGTACCAAACCAGTGCCGCACCAGTGTCATCTGAGCCACACCAGTGCTACACCAGTGTCATCTGAGCCACATCAGTGCCGCCTGTGCCCATCAGTGCCACCTGTGCCCATCAGTGCCGCCTGTGCCCATCAGTGCCACCTGTGCCCATCAGTGCTCATCTGCACCCCACCAGTGCTCATCTGCACCCCACCAGTGCTGCCTGTGCCCCACCAGTGCCATCTGTGCCCCACCAGTGCCACACCAGTTCCACCTGCACCACTGCAGTGACGCCTGTGCCCACCAGTGCCGCCTGCTAATCAGTGACCCCAGAGCCACACCAGTGCCACATTTGCCCATCAGTTACACCTGCGCCACTGCAGTGCCACTAGTGCCCACCAGTGTTCTGCAGTCCAGCCTCACTAGCCACCAGTATGGCAAAATTTTTTTTTACCACCGAGCAGGCCTTCCAGAAACTATGGGCGTCTGATGACAGCTGCGAGGAGTCTCTGTCCGATTCCGATTCGGCCTATGAGCCCGTAACAGGAAGCGGGTCTGATACGGATTCAGAGGAGGAACCTGTGCCCGTTAAAAGAAGGCGTTCTGGCGTGGAGCAGCCTACTACTAGTGCAGTGCCGTCCACCTCGCAAGCAGTGCCGTCCACCTCGCGAGCAGTGCCGTCCACCTCGCAAGCAGTGCCGTCCACCCCGCAAGCAGTGCCGTCCACCCCGCAAGCAGTGCCGTCCACCCCGCAAGCAGTGCCGTCCACCCCGCAAGCAGTGCCGTCCACCCCGCAAGCAGTGCAACAAAGGTCAGGCACCAGTAGGGTGTCCTCTCTGCCCCAAAGGGATAGGGGCCATGCCAGCCTTCCCTATGGCCTTCAAAACCCCCTGTGGCTGCCTTCGAATTCTGGAGCATCAAGTATCCCCCCTTTCACCGCCCAACCAGGTGTACAGGTGAACACCGATAATTTTGACATGATTGATTTTTTTCATTTAGTTTTTACAGACGAATTATTGTCATCTATTGTGGCCCAGTGCAATCTCTATGCTCAGCAATTTATTGTAAGCAACCCCGATTCCAGCTATGCCCGCCCCTTTCATTGGAGAGACCTGACCGTAGAGGAGTTTAAAATATTCTTAGGCCTGACCTTCAATATGGGTCTCTCAAAAAAAAACAAAGGGTACTCCTATTGGTCTACCAAAGCCATCCACCACATGCCCGTCTTCTCATCCCGTATGCCCAGATCCCGATACTTTATTATTCTACGATTCCTCCACTTCAATGACAACACCCAGTGCCCTCCCCGAAATGACCCTGCTTTTGACAAATTATTTAAAATTCGGCCACTTCTAAAAAAAATATCTGAAAAATTCCCCCAGTTATATACCCCTCAACAAAATATATCAATAGATGAGTCCCTTGTAAAATTCCACGGCAGGCTGGGCATCAAACAATTCATCCCAAGCAAAAGGGCCCGATATGGGGTGAAGATGTACAAACTGTGTGACCGAGACACGGGGTACATCTACTCCTTCATTGTTTACGAAGGGAAGGACTCCCAACTACATCCCCGCGAATGCCCCGAATACATCGGAACAAGTGGAAAAGTCGTCTGGGAGCTCATCTATCCACTACTTGGAAAAGGATACCACCTTTACGTGGACAATTTTTATACCAGCTTGCCCCTGTTTAGAAATCTTTACCGGAGAGACACCCCAGCATGTGGCACAGTGAGAATAAACAGAAAGGGCTTCCCCCAAAAATTGTTGAATCAGAAGCTGAGACGAGGAGAGACGACGTCTTTACGGAACCAGGAGCTATTGGCTGTCAAGTGGAGGGACAGACGAGATGTCCACATGCTCACCACCATCCACAATGACACCTACGTGGAAGTCCCCAAAAGAAGCGGCCCAGTGCAGAAACCATCTTGTGTCTACGATTACAATTTATTTATGGGTGGCGTAGACTTCAATGACCAGATGATTGAACCCTATCTTCCCTCCCGAAAATCCCGTCACTGGTATAAAAAAGTGTCCATTTACTTTTTCAGTTTGGCCTTCTATAACTCTTATGTTATCTACAAAAAAGCAACACAGAATCCCGTTCCATATCTACTCTACCAAGAAGACGTTATCACCGCCCTTTTGTTCCCTGAAATGCCACCAGACATTCTTCGCACAGATTGCGTGAGCGGACTTCACGAACGGCACTTTCCTGACAAAATCCCCCCCCGTCGAACAGGTGCAGCCCGTCAGAAGAAATGCCGGGTGTGCGCCAGAGGAGGAGTCAGAAGAGACACAACAGTTTATTGTCCCGATTGTCCCTCCCAACCAGGCCTCTGTTTAGGTGCATGTTTCCGCCGTTACCACACTATTGAAAATTATTAGGTAAACAAAATTCAAATTCCCTGTCATTTTCCTCCACACCCCTTATGCCACTGCACTCTACATACCTCTGCCTTCTCCGGAACCGACCCTGGACTGTTATACGACCACGATTTTGCCTAATGCTAAAAATACCTCTGCTTTCTCTGGAACTGACCCTGGCTTGTTATACGACCACGCTTCTGCCTAACGCTTAACTGTACCTACCTCTGCCTGCTCTGGAATTGACCCTGGACTGTTTGACCACGTTTTTTGCCTGCCCCTTGGATTGATCTTTTACCCTGCTATGCTAGTGGGAACACAGGGGTCTCACACATGTGAGGGGCTCCAGAATTGTTTTTCTGGATGAAAAAACTAATTTTTTAGTTTTCTCATTCCCAGATTAGGGTCTGGTTGCCCGGAGGCTTCAAAGAGATTTGGGTGGGAGAAGCCTCTACCCCTGTCCCCATTCTTTCCTGGCCTTACTACCAGGACCAATATTTTGGCACTGCTGGCTATGTACCGACTATGAACAATATTGCTGCCTGGACAATTCCATTCATTGTCGCTGACCACGTCCCTGCCTGCTGCCTGGATCAGGGCTCTCCTCCTGTGGACAACTGCACTACTAAAAACACAGGTAATCCTTTTTTTTTGTACCCATTACTCAGCAGAATGTATTTTAGGGTGTAACTCTTGGTATGTACATGCTGTGTTAGAAATATGAAGGGCCTTCAAAAATGTGATAGATTGTAAGGAAATTGGATGTGTAATTTGTGTCCCTACAACACCTGATGGTGCTTCTTGGATGTTGGGTCTCTATGTGGCCAGGCTGTGTAAAAGTCTCACACATGTGGTATCGCCATACTCAGGAGGAGCAGCAGAATATATTTTGGGGTGTAATTTTTGCTATGTACATGCTATGTGTTGGAAATATCCTATAAATGGACAACTTTGTGGAAAAAAAATGCGTTTTCATTTTTTTTCCACATTTTCCAAAAACATCTGCAAAAAAATGAACTGTTCAAAAGACTCATTATGCCTCATAGATTATACGTTGGGGTGTTAGCTTTCCAAAATGGGGTCACTTTGTGGGCGTTTCCATTGTCCTGGTGCTCCAGGGCCTTCAAAAGTGTAATAGGTGGTTGAGAGATTAGATGTGTAATTTATGCTCCTAGAATGCTTGAAGTTGCTACTTCGGTGTTGGGCCTCTGTATGTGGCCACGCTGTGTAAAAGTCTCACACATGTGGTATCGCTATACTCAGGAGGAGCAGCAGAATATATTTTGGGGTGTAATTTTTGCTATGTATATGCTATGTGTTGGAAATATCCTATAAATGGACAACTTTGTGTAAAAAAAATGCGTTTTCATTTTTTTTCCACATTTTCCAAAAACATCTGCAAAAAAATGAACTGTTCAAAAGACTCATTATTGTAATAGGTGGTTGAGAGATTAGATGTGTAATTTATGCTCCTAGAATGCTTGAAGTTGCTACTTCGGTGTTGGGCCTCTGTATGTGGCCACGCTGTGTAAAAGTCTCACACATGTGGTATCGCCATACTCAGGAGGAGCAGCAGAATATATTTTGGGGTGTCATTTGTGGAATATACATGCCATGTGAGAGAAATAACCTGTTATAATGACAATATTGGTATGAAAAAAAAAAAAAAAATCTTAATTTTGCAAAGAATTGTGGGAAAAAATGACAACTTCAAAAAACTAACTATGACTCTTACTAACTACCTTGGAATGTCTACTTTCCAAAAAGGGGTCATTTGGGGGGTATTTGTACTTTATTGGCTTGTTAGGGTCTCAAGAAATGAGAGAAGCTGTCAGTACTTCAGGTGTGATCAAATTGTTCAATTTTCAGAAATTGGTACCAAAGCTTGTAGACCCTATACCTTTCACCCAGACTAAATAATATCCAAATTTTTTTTTTTTTTTACCAAAAATATGTAGCAGTATGCATTTTAGGCCAAATGTATGAGGAAAATTACTTTTTTACAAACTGATATGATAGAAATGAAGAAAAATTAATTTTTTTACAAAATTTTCGTTCTTTTTTCATTAATAGCGGGAAAAAAAAAAACGCAGAGGTGATCAAATACCACCAAAAGAAAGCTCTATTTGTGGGAAAAAAAGGACAAAAATGTCATTTGGTTACAGTGTTGTATGACTGAGTTATTGTCATTCAAAACGTGAGAGCACCAAAAGCTGAAAATTGGTCTGGTTATTAAGGGTGTTTAAGTGCCCAGTTGTCAAGTGGTTAAAGGGCCCAAAAAAAATATTTTTTTTTCCTTTTTTTTTTTTTTTACTGGCTTTGGGGGGAGGGGGGGGGGCGGCGCCCATGCGCCCCCTATGGACGGGCCGCCACTGCCTGCCAATAGTTTAGGTGGGTTTCCTTGTGATTTGCTTTAATTGGGTTCACTTCTTCTACCTATTTATTGCAGAATTTATGTGTGTATTGACCATTGTGTTGTTATAACACAGTTTTGAAGTCCTGCGTTTCTCTATGTAGATCTACATTTCTAGTCAAGTCAGCTTTGAAGAATTCTTGTCAAGTCAGCTCTGCATGTGATGTCCTTGGAGATCTCCAGTGTTAAAGCGAAGCTAAACTTACATAACTTACCTTTCCTTCGACAGATCCCATCCCTCACCGGAACCGGAATCTTCTGCTGGGTTCTGGTCTTCGAACGCCTTCATTGGTAGGCCTGGGGTGACAAAACTCCTGTGCAGTCACAGGCATCAGCCATCCAAGGGCACCGGGACCATGCCAGCAATTTACACTGAGCTGCACATGCACAGCTCAGTTTAAATGCCACGTAAGATAGCAAGCAGGCAGGTAAGTGTGAATAGTGTGTACTAAGCTTTAGTCTATCTTTCTTCATTTCTTCTTTCGCTTAAAGGGTCACTAAAGGCAAAACTTTTTTTTTTTTTTTTTTTAAATAACAAACATGTTATACTTACCTCCACTGTGCAGCTCGTTTTGCACAGATTGTCCCCTAACCCTGTCTTCTGGGGTCCCTCGGCGGCTGTCTCGACTCCTCTTCACAAAAGCTTTCCACCTTCATGCGAGCGAGCTCGCATGGTGGAAAGCTTTTGCGAGCGCGCTCTCGTGATACAGCGGCGGGCATAGCCGCCGAATGTATCACTCGGCCCCGCCCCCCTGCGCGCCGCATCATCCGCTGTGATTGACAGCAGCGCCAGCCAATGGCTGCGCTGCTATCAATCCTTCCAGCCTAGCCAATCAACGGCCAGGCTGGGAACCGAAGCGGATCACGTGGACGTGTGCGGGACTTTCGAGGGGTCAGGTAAGTAAAACGGGGGTTCGGGGGGGCGGTAACGTCGGATGTTTTTTCACCTTAACTACTTGCCGACCGCCCACCGTCGTTATACGTCATCACTTTAGAGATGAATATCTCGGTAACGGTAGCAGCTGCTGCCACAATCGAGATATTCATCTCTTCTGTGGGCGGCCGTGTTAACGATAATGGCGGTCTCCGCGGCGAATCCGCCGCGAGATCGCCGTTATCGGTGGCGGGAGAGGGGCCCCCCCCCCCTCCCGCCGCTGTTCCGCGCCCTCCGCCGCTTACCGGAGCCGTCGGTAGCGGCGGAGGAGATCGCGACCATCCGGCAGCTGAGCGGGGACGAGACTGAAGGAAAAATCTCCTTCGCCCGTCCCCATAGCTCCGCTGGGCGGAAGTGACGTCAAAACGTCAGTCCCGCCCAGCGTCTTAAAGAAACATTTTTTTTTTTGTCATTTGAAAAAATGACATTTCCAAATTTTTTTTTTTTTTTTTGCATTTAAGCCTAAATATGAGATCTGAGGTCTTTTTGACCCCAGATCCCATATTTAAGAGGACCTGTCATGCTTTTTTCTATTTCAAGGGATGTTTACATTCCTTGTAATAGGAATAAAAGTGATAATTTTTTTTTTTTTTTTTTTTCAGTGTTAAAAATTGTAAAATAAATAAAAATAAATGCGAAAAGCAAAAAAAAAATTTTTTAAAGCGCCCCGTCCCGACGAGCTCGCGCGTAGAAGCGAACGTATACGCGAGTAGCGCCGACATATGAAAACGGTATTCAAACCACACAAGTGAGGTATAGCCGCGATCGTTAGAGCGAGAGCATTAATTTTAGCCTTAGGCCTACTCTGTAACTCAAAAAATGCAACCTGTAGAATTTTTTAAACGTCGCCTATCAAGATTTTTAAGGGTAAAAGTTTGACGCCATGCCACGAGCGGGCGCAATTTTTAAGCGTGACATGTTGGGTATCATTTTACTCGGCGTAACATTATCTTTCACAATATATAAAAAAATTGAGCCAAATTTATTGTTGTCTTATTTTTTCATTTAAAAAAGTGAATTTTTTCCAAAAAAAGTGCGCTTGTAAGACCGCTGCGCAAATACGGTGTGACAAAAAGTATTGCAATGACTTCCATTTTATTCTCTAGGGTGTTAGAAAAAAAAAATATATAATGTTTGGGGGTTTTAAGTAATTTTCTAGCAAAAAAAAATGGTTTTGTCTCGTAAACACCGACTCTGAAAAACAGGCCCGGGGCTAAAGTGGTTAATGCATAGGATGCATTAAGGTGAAAAAACATTTACCTTTACAACCCCTTTAACAGACCAAGCTGCTTAACAAAATTGTCAGTTAGAGGGTTAAGATAAACCATTTACCACTGACAGGGGTGCTTACAATGGTCAGCTTTTATTGATCTGTGTAAAACCTTTATCCTAAAAGTTTAGCTGGAGTTTGGCTTTAATTTGTTAGGTCCATCTAAATTTGCTAACACTCCCCTCTCCCTAGATTGACGCTGCTGTACAAAGTTGGCATTGTTGTTTCTCCATAGTGGAGCCGGCCATACACTTTGCAAATTTTGGGCCATCTCCTGATGAACTGGCTGAAATTTGTTTAGTGGGTGGTCTTGTTAATCTCCTCCCATCCGACATCAGTCGATTCATAAATTCTATTTACCAGACCGAACATTTTTGTTCAAACAGCGGTTGCATCCAGTCAGGTGCAGCTACTGTTTGGGTATTCTGACAATAGCCTAGTGTGTGTGTGTGTGTGGGGGGGGGGGGGGGGGGGCAGTGTTAATTTTTCCAACTGAAACATTTTAGTCGACTAAAGTAATACTATCTTAGTCTACTAAAATATGACTAAAACAATTGAGATGACTAAAATACAACTAAAACTAAAAATTTGACTTCAAAATTATCACTGGTCTGTAGTGCATGCTCATACCTCAATGCCATAAATAATACAATTTTTGATTCCAGCAGTATATGAGTTTGGAAATTGTAGAGAAATGTTAACTAATGCATTACAATTTAATTACACCCATTAGATTTTAGACGACTAAAATGTACTGGAGATTTAGTCGACTAAATACGACTAAAACTAAAACAATTGCAGAAGACTAAAATGGGACTAAAACTTAAATGCCATTTTAGTCCAAAAACTTAAACGAAATCGAAATTTTCTGCCAAAATTAACACTGGTGAGGGGTTATTCATCCATCTGCGCTGTTAGCATGGATAGAGGATTCTTTAAAAAATATTTAATTGGGGAGATTTCCCTTCATTTCTCGTGCCCTAGGCCCAGATTCAAGTAGAATTGCACTTTATTTGCGCAGGCACAGGGCAACGATTTTGCCCTGCGCCCACGCAAATATTTTGCGCTGCCCTCGATTCACGGAGCAGTAGCTTCGTAAATTGCGAGGGCGCGCCGGCAAAATTGCCCGACGTAAGCGTGCGCAATGTAAATGATCCCGCCGGGGGTGGGAATCATTTAAATTAAGCGCGTTCCCGCGCCGATCGTAAAACGCATGCGCCGTCGGGAAACTTTCCCGAAGTGCATTGCGGCAAATGACGTCGCAAGGACGTCATTTGCTTCAAAGTGAACGTGAATGGCGTCCAGCGCCATTCACGAATCACTTACGCAAAGGCCGTGAAATTCAAATTTCACGGCGCGGGAATGGCGGCTATACTTTAGCATTGGCTGCCCCTACTATTAGAAGGGGCAGCCTTGCGCTAAAGTTGCCATACGGAAACTCCGTACCTGGCTTGCGCAGGGCCCACGCAAGTTTGTGAATCAGTGGTAGTATGCAATTTGCATACTACACGCTGATCACAATGGGAGCGCCCCCTAGCGGCCCACGCAAGAATGCAGCCTAAAATCTGCGTGGCATAAGAGCCTTATGCCGCGCAGATTTTAGGCTGCAGTCGGTGTAACGAGGTTCCTGAATCAGGAGCACTCGTTACACCGGAGCAAGTAAGCAATTGCGCCGTGTAAATTGAGATTTTCCTAGCTTGTGACGGAAAATATTAGTTATATGAAGACAGGAGGCGAGTATCTTATGCATTATCTTTCCTTTAATAATGCCCACAGCAGAAATACAACTTTAGTGAATTTCAATAATAAAAGAACTTTTAAAACAAACTACAAGTCCCAGCAGCCCCTTGGGCATACAAGCCAATCATGTGGCCATCTGCTAGTATATAAGGGGCTTCCCCTTTAACCACTTCCTCTTTCTTGGAGCGAAACTGCTTAGGACTTGAAACCGCGACTTCAACTCCAACTAGTCTTCTGACCATCAACGATTTGGGTTCGGTGAGTCGAGTAGGTAGAGGTCCCAACGGGGACAACAAAGGAGATCCCTCCGGAAAACTTCTCAGCCTGTGGCTCGCGTGCTGCGGTCATCAATAGCCTGGAACAATATGAGAATAAAGACCATGATAGGGTTGGGTCGGGAGGGAAGATACTCGCCTCCTGTCTTCATATAACTAATATTTTCCGTCACAAGCTAGGAAAATCTCAATTTATATATCAGACAGGAGGCTCATATCTTATGCAAGTTCAAAGTCATACATGGATATAAATACAGTGATAACAAAATATATATGTCTAACTAATAACCAAGTCACAGAACCGACATAGATACGTGTTCCTCCGGTCTAAAGTAGAATTGGCGGAAGGTGGTTTCGGAAGACCAGTCCGCCGCTCTCAGAAGATCCGAAAGCGATCCTCCAGGGTGATCACCTTCGTAGCCATGGCACCCCTGGAAGAGTGTGCGCCAAATCGGGTAACGTCAATCCCAGCCAAGTCCATGGTGGATCTAACCCACCGGGCCAGAGTGGCCGAGGAAACCGGAAGGTGTGGGCCGACGTAGGAAATAAGGAGTTGGGGTAGAGACGGAGACCGAAGCGGGGCCGTCTGTAACTCATACGCTTGTAAACAGCGAACCACGCATAAACGTGGATGCGATGGGAAAAAAGGATAGAATACAGATTGTATCCCTTTTTTTGTTCTACGAACTACCGAGAACTGCACGCCTTGAGGTGAGAATTGGCATCTGGATATGTCCAGGGCTCTGACATCGGATATGCGCTTGATGGAGACAAGGCATAAAAGGACCGTAAGCTTAAAGGACAACAGTTTCAGCGGAAGAGCGTCGTTGTCGTCCCATGTAGTAAACATGTTCAATACTCTAGATACGTCCCAGGTGCTTTGATATCTGGGGCGAGGAGGGCGTTGGAATCTAACGCCTCGCAAGAGACGGCACACCACGGGGTGTTTACCCACTGGAAGGGAATCTACTGGGGAGTGGTAGGCCGAAATCGCAGAGCGATACACGTTAATGGAGCTATAAGATCTCCCGGATGCAAAAGAATCCGCCAGATAGTTAGCAACCATTGCTACAGGTGCGTGAACGGGATCAATTTCCCGTTGATCACACCAACGTACCCAGGTTCCCCAGGCCGATCGGTATGCCGATCTAGTCCCGGGGGCCCAGGCCAGGGCGAGGAGGTCCCTAGCTGTTCGTGAAAGGTCGCTATTTGCGCCTGACACCCCGAAATCAGCCAAGCGAGGAGATGAAGGTTGTGATCCACGACCAGAGGGTGGGGTTCTCCTGCAGGGTTGGAAAGGAGATGGGGGACACGGGGAAGCAGCCTGGGAAGATCGACAGTCATTCCCAGGAGAAGGGGAAACCACGGTTGTGTTGGCCACCAGGGAGTGACCAGCACGACTGAAGCCCCTAGGTTTGCCACCTGTAAGAGAAATCTGAGGATCATGGAGAAGGGAGGGAACGCATAGTGTGTCCCTCGTGGCCAGGTCTGGCGAAGGGCATCTATTGCCAGGGCTTCGGGATCCGGCCTCCAGCTGTAAAAGCGAGGAAGTTGACAATTGAGGCGGGATGCGAACAGGTCCATGGAAAAGGGACCCCACAACCGAACCAGAGAAAGGAACACCGTCCGATCCAGCCGCCAATCGCTGGAATCTGTGAGGTATCTGGAATTCCAGTCCGCGATCAAGTTCGAGGTACCCGGAATGTATTCCGCCAGGGGAACGACGTTGCGTTCCAGACAGAAGTGCCAAAACTCCTTTGCTAGATTCGCCAGAGCCTTGGATCTGGAACCTCCTAGGCGGTTGACGTATTGGACTGCGGTTACGTTGTCCATCCGCAGTAATACGCAACAATTGGAGGCGTTCGGAAGGAGACTCTTGAGGGCGAAAAAGGCCGCCATGAGTTCCAACGCATTGATATGAAGCAGAGACTCCTCTGCGGACCAGGTCCCTCCTGTGGTGAATGTTCCGCAGCGAGCCCCCCAGCCGTGCCGACTCGCATCCGATTCTATAATGTAATCCGGATTGGAGCTGAAAATGGTCTTCCCGTTCCAATCGATGGCGTGACTCAGCCACCAACGCAATTCCACTACTGTTTCTGCATCCAGAGGCACTTCGTCTGCATAGCGAAGACCGTGTCGCAGGTGGAGCGCTTTGAGTCTCTGAAGGGCTCGGTAATGGAGGGGAGCCGGGAAGATGGCCTGAATTGAGGCCGATAAAAGTCCTACTAATCGGGCCAAACCGCGTAAGGATACTCGCCGTTTGTACAATACGGAACGAATCTCCTTGCGGATAGTAGCTAGTTTGGCTTTGGGTAAGCGAAGTATAGAGTGTTTGGTGTCCACTAAGAACCCCAAAAACTCCATCTCTTGTGAAGGAGTCAAGATGGATTTCTCGTGGTTTATGACGAAACCTAGCCCCTGGAACAAGTTGACGGTCCAGGCGGCATGAATCATCGCTTGATGGTGAGATCGGGCCATTATGAGGAGGTCGTCTAGGTATATGATTAACCGAACGCCTCTGCTCCGTAAGGCCGCCACCACCGGCTTCAGCAACTTGGTGAAGCACCATGGGGCGGAGGAGAGTCCGAAGGGGAGGCAAGTGAATTGCCACAGCCTGTCTCTCCAAAGGAAGCGCAGAAGGTGTTGGGAAGCAGGATGGATGGGGACTGTGAGGTAGGCGTCCTTCAAGTCCACCTTTACTAGCCAGTCCTCGGGGCGTAACAGGTCTCTCAGATAGTGGATCCCCTCCATCTTGAAATGTCGGTAGACGACATGTTGATTGAGGGTCCTTAGATTTATAACGGGGCGAAATCCGCCATCCTTTTTTCTGACTAGAAAAAGGTTGCTGAGAAACCCTGGGGAGACAGGGTCCACCTCTATCACGGCCTGTTTGGTAAGAAGGGCCTGAAGTTCTAGGTCTATGAGTGTTGAGTTTTGGTTTGAGAATTTGATGGGTTGAGGCATTACATTCATTTCTGGCAAGGAGTACAGTTCTATCTGATATCCCGCCACCGTGTTGAGTATCCAGGCGTCTGCCGTAATCGCAGACCAGGCGTGGATAAAATGTCTCAACCTTCCCCCCAAGAGAATGTGAAAAGAATTCGGGTGTGTGACACTCACCGGTAGTAGGTCTTGAGCGGGGGTAGCCTCTCCCTCCGCGTCCTCTCCAGGGACGTCCGCGTGGTGGGAAGAAGGGAGCTGGTTGTGCCACTGGGATTGGGTATGATTGTGGAGCCTGGCTATACTGAGCGGGAGCTCTATAGTACTGCCTGCCTGCGGAATAGCGACCGGCAGAACGGCCCCTGTTTCTGCCGGCCCTAGGAAAAATTTTGGCTGACCCTGCCTTTTTTAGGGATGACTGGGCCTTGTCCAGACTTGTGTACAGTCCTACCATCTTATTAATGTCCTTAATAAGGGAATCGCCAAAGAGCATACCTTCGGCTGAAGGGCCCGGTTCTGAGTCTGCGAGGTGAGACAGTTGAGGGTCCAGCCTCATCAGGATGGAGCGGCGACGCTCCGTGGAACAAATGGTATTGGCGCAGCCCAACAGACACACTGTTCTCTGGGCCCAACCTCTAAGTTGGTCCAGGTCGACCGGGGTCTCCGTGGAGGAGGCCTGTACGGCAATGTTTAGGATTTTGGTGACTGGGCCAAACAGGTCGAGGATTCGGTCCTGAATGGAGCGGAAGGATCTTTCAATACCCTTTTTTGAGTATTTACCCTGTTTGGTAAGGTATCTGAGAAGTACCGGGTCTACCTCGGGGGTGACTACCGTCTTCTTCGGAATACAGGGTCAGGGACACTCAGCCCTCAGTTTACTGTGATTATTTTTATCCACGGACCTACGGGCCCAGTACTGGATATATTGGGCAACCTCTGGGAGGGGGGCCCATTCGCCAGAGCGGGGGTGAGAAATCCCTTCTGGGTCGAAGAAGGGTTCTCCCCTGGCATCTAAGATAGTTTCGCCCTGGGTTACAGGGGTGGCGTTGTCAGGTGGCGCCATATGCCCACTACCCTCATAATCAGTATCTTCATCAGACTCGTAGGCGTCTGACGCCTCAGATTCTGTGGACGAATCTGACGTGTCCACAAAGGAATCTGGTTTGGTCCGTCTAGCGGACTTTTGCCTCTGCTTTTGCTGCTCCCCGAGGCTCAGGGGTCGGTGAGAGTCTGGGAGGGTAGTGGGTCGGCAGACCGGGTTGGGTGCTGCCTGGGGCACATTATTTACTTCCCCTGCCGGGGAGTCATATGTTGTGGGAACATGCTTGCGTTTGTGTGTCGCTTTGCCCTTTTTTGTGGGCGGTTCACCACGGCCTGGGGGTCCAGGCATGACAGGTGCAGCCAGGTGTGGCACAGGGGCGGAAGCCATGGCTATTTGCACTGAGTGATTTATTAACTCCTGTATCTGGGCAGCAGTAAGGAAAATAGGGTTATGGGGGGTAATATCTCCCTCAGATGGCATGGTAGGGAACTCATTACCTTCTTCATCAGCCATGATAGGATCTCTAATGCAGCTGAGAAGTATAGTATGGTATTAGGGGTAGATGAAATTATATATCCCCAGCGGTAGAACAGATACTATGAGTATCTATCAGGGTACCTAACCGGCGGAAGGGGTTAATGGTATTAATCCGATTTTTTATATGGGACCGCAGAGGTACTATAGGGGCGTCCTACCGTTCAGCCGACTCACTCCACACTGGAGCAGCGGCGAAAGATAGGAACTTCCCCGCTCAGGAGGGCGTAATCTCGCGAGATTACGTCTCCTGCGTACTGATAGGCTGGAGCGGAGGTCCGCCGGGCACGCCCCCCGCAGCGTACGTAGCGCTGATAGGAGAAGCGTGGGGCTTGCTCGACACGCCCCCCCCAGGGACGAGACTGTCTGAGGGGAAGCGCGCGGAGAGTGTGAGGAGGTGAGGGAAGGCGCCAAGTTAGTAAAAATGGCGCTGCCTGCGGAGAGAAAACTTTAGGGAGACAGTAGCAGAAAGTTTTTCTGAAAAACGCCGCAAACGGAGCGTTTGAACGCTTTTAAACAGTAGTAATTTACTACCTTTTTCCATCCTCAGACATATGATAAATAGAACGAAATTACAAATAAAAAAGGGAATGAGTACAGTACATAAATATGGACAGTACATAAATTGTGGATGGGAAGCGTGGAGGGAACAAGTCCCAGTCCACGAATCCCAGCAAAATATTAAATACAATCCATAAATAAATCTATAAATAGTACTTCTTTAAATAGTACTTATCTGGTTTCTTGCTGTGAGCAGAAAGAAAGAGGAAGTGGTTAAAGGGGCAGCCCCTTATATACTAGCAGAGGCCACGTGATTGGCTGGTATGCCCAAGGGGCTGCTGGGACTTGTAGTTTGTTTTAAAAGTTCTTTTATTATTGAAATTCACTAAAGTTGTATTTCTGCTGTGGGCATTATTAAAGGAAAGATAATGCATAAGATATGAGCCTCCTGTCTGATATATAACTTATGGTTACACAGGCACAATTGCTTCTTGAATCTGGGCCATAGCTCTCAACTGTCCCTGATTTCGAGACACTGTCCCCGATTTCAAGGGACTGTCCCTGATTTGGAACTTTTGGAAGTCCCTCTGTCCCTCTTTCCTCCTCATTTGGTCTAATCTATGTAGTGTATATTAAAAGTGTACTATTTACCTTTGAAAAAGTGTTTCCCAGTGCTAAACCTTTCATCCAATTTCTAAATTGCTGCATTTGTAAATTTCAAAAGTCAATATAAATAAAATAGTATTTAAACAAAAAGCACTTTTGGGTTTAGCTAATCTTTTTTTTTTTTTATAATTCTCCTTTAAGGGGGTGTGGCAAGGGGTATGTCATATGCCTACTTATTTTTTCTAATAGGTGTCCCTCGTTCCCATCTCAAAAAGTTGAAAGGTGTGACAAAACAGGAAGAGAGAGGAAATCTCTGCAAATTAAGGGAATCCCTTGGGGACCCCCAAGTCACCAGAATTAGTGTCTCCATTGAAAGATTTGCCCTCTATTACCTTTCTGGGGACAACACAAAATTTGTGATTTTCTTTTACTTTCACTTTTAAAGGGTCACTAAAGGAAATTAATTTTTTTGCTGAAATGACTGTTTATTGGGTATAGAGACATACAAGTTAACTGATTGCTTTTAAAAATGATTAAAAATTGAATTTAATCTATCATATAATGTGCCTCTAGTTTCACTTTTGGTTTTAAAGGACATACATGAAGTTCCGGGTGAGAGGTGAGTTGGGAAGACTCACAGAACAAAAACAAACAAATCCAGGGCAGTGTTTTGTTTTTAAAATGAATCTGATTGGTTCTGAGGAGTTTTAGACACACAGTAATGACATCTTAGACCACTGTGAAAATCTCCCAGTATGATGGTTATAAGGAAACAGGCAACCAGGAAGTGTGGAGATCACAGCAGAATTACAGCTACTTCAAAGCAAAAACGAACAATGAGGACATGAAACCAGTACTGCAGTAAGGTAAAGGAAGCTATTTAGCTAAAAAAAAAAATTCCTTTAGTGACCCTTTAATGATAATGGTAAACAGGACAAAGGGTGAGGGTGAGAGCCGGTGACTTGTCGTTAAGGTTCCCCTATCGAGATGGTTCCTGTAAGGACTGCGCAGGCGCAATCCTTGCCGACGGAAATCTCCGAACCTCGGCCGGCACCCAGGCTCATTCTTTAACATCCCTGTGGATTGGAGGATGTTAAAAAAAGAGCCAGGAGGCCAAGCGAGCGGAGCGAGCCGTCCGAGCGAATCAAGGACGTGAGGCCGACTGGCCACTTTCCTCAACTTCCACGTCGCCCTGGATGCTGGCCGAGGTTCGGAGATTTCCATTGGCAAGGATTGCGCCTGCGCAGTCCTTACAGGAACCATCTCGATAGCCGGAACCATATCGGCAGATCACCGGTTTACACTGGGGCGGCACGACTTCAGGGGCGACTTGGCAAGGCGTCCTGTAGACGACTTCAGAGGCGACTTGCAAAATGACTTCTGTATAGAAGTCAATGCAAGTCGCCCCGAGTCGCCCCCAAAGAAGAAGTAGAAGAAGAAGTCGTACAAGAAGAAGTCGTACTTGCGTCGCTCCTATTAGAATGGTTCTATTGACTAGAATGGAACGCGACTTGTCAGGCGGCTGAGTCGCCTGACGAGTCGCCCCAGTGTGAACCGGCTCTCAGTCTCTCTAAAAATAACAAACATGTTATACTTACCTCCTCTGTAAAATGGTTTTGCACAGAGCAACCCTGATTCTCCTCTTCTCGGGTCCCACGCCGGCGCTCCTGGCCCCTCCCTACCGGGTGCCTCCACAGCAAGCAGCTTGCTATGGGGGCACCCGAGTCGAGCCACTGCTCTGTGTGTCCATTCAGACACTAAGTGGTTTGGCCCTACCCCCTCTCTCTCCTGATAGGCTAACTGACTTTGATTTACAGCAGCGGGCGCCAGTGGCGCCGCTGCTGCATCTCAGATGACCGAGGCACTCTTGCACATCTCTGGATTAAGATGGGCTCAGGTAAGTATTATGCCGCGTACACACAACCGTTTTTCATGACGAGAAAAATTACATTTTTTAAATTGGTCATTAAAAACGATCGTGTGTAGGCTCCAGAGCATTTTTCTCGACGTGAAAAATGGGCATTAAAAATTTAGAACATGCTCTAATTTTTCTTTTTCTTTTTCACGTCTTGAAAAACGGTCGTGTGTAGGCTTTAACGACGGGAAAAAAACATGCATGCTCAGAAGCAAGTTATGAGACGGGAGCACTCGTTCTGGTAAAACTAGCGTTTGTAATAGAGATAGCACATTTGTCACGCTGTAACAGACTGAAAAGCACGAAGACTGAAAAGCGTGAATCGTCTCTCACCAAACTTTTACTAAGACGAAATCAGCAAAAGCATCCGAATGGAACTCCCCTTTATAGTGCCGTCGTACGTGTTGTACGTCACCGCGCTTTGCTTGAGCATTTTTTTTTTCACGATCGTGTGTATGCAGGCAGGCTTGACAAGAATCACGTTGAGAAAAACGTTGTTTTTTTCCATGATATTAAAAACGGTTGTGTGTACGTGGCATTAGGGGGGCTGCTGCACACAAAAGGCTTTCTATCTTAATGCATACAATGCATTAAAGGGTTACTAAAGGAAAAAAAAACATCTTATACTTACCTCCACTGTGCAGTTCGTTTTGCACAGAGTGGCCCCGATCCACGTCTTCTGGGGTCCCTCGGCGGCTGTCTCTGGTCCTCCCTGCAAGAACTCACCACATTCATGCGAGAGAGCTTGCATGGTGATGAGTCCTTGCGCGCGCACTCCCGTGATACAGCGAGGGGCCATAGCCGCTCACTGTAACAATCGGCCCCGCCCCTCGGCGCGCCGCGTCACTGGATGTGATTGACAGCAGCGCCAGCCAATGGCTGCGCTGCTCTCAATCCATCCGCTCTAGCCAATCAGCGGCCAGGCTGAGCGGCGAAGAGGATCTCGGGACCGAGCGCGGGACTTTCGACGGGTCAGGTAAGTAAAACGGGGGCTCGGGGGGGGGGGGGCGGCATCATCAGATGTTTTTTCACCTTAATGCATAGATTGCATTAAGGTGAAATATTTTTTTCCTTTACAACTCCTTTAAGATAAAAAACCTTCTGGCTTTAGAATCACTTTAAAGTGGAGTTCCGCCTGGGGAAAAAATTAAAAATCAGCAGCTACAAATACTGTAGCTGCTGATTTTTAAAGTAAGGACATTTATCTGTCCAGGGATCCCGCGATGTTGACACCCAAAGCTGATCCGTTCATCGGCTCCGGGGGCAGGTACCAGCATCTTCACTTAAGCCCTGTACACACGGCCGGGAATCCCTTCAGGAAAAAAACTTTGGTTTTCCTGACGGGATTCCTGGAAAGCTTTTCTTGCAAAGCCATGCATACAGACGGCCATTCAAAAGAACCGCCGTTCTTTTGAATGGTAAGAACGCTGAGACGTCATTGACTACGACGAGCCAGCGCTCGTCACATTCGATGCCATCGCCGCCATCTTGCTACACCCCACACTAAACTTGTATGCTACCGCGCATGCGTCAAAGGCATGGTAAGCATATAGACGACCGGTTCTCTATTTTCCCGTTGGGATTCACGGCTGTTTTCCTGACGGGAAAACTGCTAGGGAGCATACACACGCCCAGGATTCCCAGCCATGTGCTCTCCTGTCAGCTTTCCTGCTGGGAAAACCGGTCGTGTGTACGAGGCTTGAGGCTGGATTCACACTTATGCAATTTTAGTGCTTTTTGCATTTTGCAGATTTGCACTACAGTCCATTTAACATGTTTTCCAATGGAACACGTTTTGTAGTGCAAATCTGCAAAATGCAAAAAGCACTAAAAATGCATAGGTGTGAACCAGCCCTAAAGCCTCGTACACACGGGCCAGAATCTCGTCAGGAAAAAAACGTTGTTTTTCCTGACGAGATTCTTGGCAAGAATCTCTTGCCGCCCAAGTGTACACACACTCCTTTCAAAAGAACCGTGGTTCTTTTGAAAGGCAAGAACGCGGTGATGTCATTGCGTACGATGAGCATGCGCTCGTCACATTCGATGCCGTCGCCGCCATCTTGCTTCACCCTACCTATGCCGTGGATGCGTCAAAGTCATTTTGAGCATGCTCGGGTTTCCACGGCGACAGGTAAGTCGGGAAACTCGTCGGGAAACAGGCCGACAAGAATCTCGACGAGAAAATAGAGAGCAGGATCTCTATTTTTCTCGTCGAGATTCTGGGCAGTTCCAGACGAGAAACCTGAAAGCCTCATACACACGCTTGGTTTACTCGGCAAGAAAGCTCTGCCAGCAGTTTTCTTGCTGGTTCATGCCGAGAAAACCGAGCGTGTGTACGAGGCTTTACTGTCAGTTGTTGAACAGCTTTCTGGTATGCATAATATTTTCCTGTAATAGCCCAGCCCTTTCTTTGAGTAAGTGAAACTGAAAGCCAAGCTAGGAGAAACCCTGCAGCTCTCAGTACAGAGCTCCTATTTATCCTCCAGGAAAGGATTTTGTTGGTTACTCCTGAATCTGTGACGCTACATTCTAATAGTGGTGAGTGGGAACTGTTTTTTTTTTATAATCGAGTGTGGAATGTCACTTTTATACTACTATATTATAACTGATTATAGAGAAGAGCTTTGCATTGTTCCTCATAGATCTAGGAACAGGAAAGGGCTGGGACCTTTGGGCAGACACCGCAAACAGCTAAAAGCTGCAATTCAATGCTTGAATTTTGTCACAAATCAGACGACACTCAAACCGCGGTTGTCCCTGTTGGCATCACCCGGCGTTACAAAGGTCAATTGCTAAAATTAACTTTTGTTAAAGGAAAAGGGTAGAAATTTTTAGCTAAACAGTGCCAAAATATTGGTGTTTCAAGAAACAATACATTTTTATGACTATTATTATACAGGATTTATATGGCACAGAAAGTTTGCGCAGCACTTTATAACATGAGGGCAGATAGTACAATTACAATGCAAATCCATACAGGAGGAATCAGGGCCCTGCTCGTTAAAGCTTACAATTAATAGTGAAACTCCATTGCAGGGGATACATTGAAGCATTGTCTGTAAAAATCCCTGAGTCACACACTGATGGTGGCCACGCACTCTTCGATTTTTGTATTTGATCGATGCGCTGATCAATTTCGAACAGATTCAATAAAACTGAGGCAATTGGCCAGAGCATAATATTATTGATGGTTTTGTATTGATCAGCAACACTGAGATACTTTGCTCATGAATGCAATCACATTTTTGATCAAACCGATTATGATAACACATGCTGGAAACAGAGATCGAATTTATGATTGTATGACCTGATCATATCTTAAAATAGGATTTTGGGCTTTACCTATGTTTAAAACTGCTCTCCTCTCCTAAGCGTACACACGACCAGACATGTCCGATTAAAACGGTCCGCGGACCGTTTTCATCGGACATGTCTGCTGGGAGCATTTGGTCTGATTTTGGTCTGAAATTCCCCGCGGACAGAAAACGCGGTGACGTGGCGGCGACGATGACGCGGCGACGTGCGCGAACCAGGAAGTTCAATGCTTTCACGCATGCGTCGGATCACTTCGACGCATGCGCGGGATTTCGGGCCAGCGGACATGTCCGATGAGTCGTACTGACCATCGGACATGTCCGACGGACAGGTTTCCACCGGACAAGTTTCTTAGCATGCTAAGAAACTTTTTTCCGCTGGAAACCTGTCCGCTAGGCCGGAAAACTGTCCGGTAGGCCCTACACACGGTCGGTAGGCCTAACACCTATACAAACTATCCTGTGTAAGAAATGTCTATACTTAAGTGGAGTTCCACCCAAAAATGGAACTTCTGCTGTCCGGATTTCTCCCCCCCCCCCCTCCGGTGTCACATTTGGCACCTTTCAGGGGGGAGCAGATAACTGTCTAATCCAGGTATTTGCTCCCACTTCTGGGCATAGATCACCACAGTATCTGAGGTGATCTGCGCCATGTCTCACCCCTCCTCCGCCCCCCGCTGTCTTCTGGGAGACACACATGTCCCAGAAGACAGCAGGGACCATTTAAAACGTGCACGTGACTCGTGCATGTGCAGTAGGGAACCAGGCTGTGAAGCCGCAAGGCTTCACTTACTGATTCCCTTGCTAGCAATGTTGGCACCTCCACACTGAGCCAAGGGACGGGTCAGCTTCGGGTGAAGACATTGCGGGTGCCCTGGACAGGTAAGTGTCCTTATTTCAGAAGTCAGCAGCTGAAGTATTTGTAGCTGTTGACTTAACACCTCTTTCTTTTTTTAGGCGGAACTCCGCTTTACTTATTTTCAGGCCTCTCCGGTCCAGTCATGTGATCTCCCCTGTGTCAGACAGCAGCGGCTGCCGGGAAGAGGAGGGAGCGCCGACATCAGATGGGTCATAGGAGCCTAGGGGTGACGTCACGCTCCCATACAGAACCAGCCATTGTTGCGTGCTCTCTCATCTACCCTGCAGCCAGTGCTGGTTGACACAGGGGAGATCACATGACCAGACCGGAACGGCCTTAAAATAGGTAAGTACAGACATCTTCCTTACACTGAGGCCCCGTACACACGGTCGTTCCAAACCGATAAGAATGGTCCGACGGACCGTTTTCATTGGTTCACCGATGAAGTGGCCTGATGGTCTGATGTGCGTACACACCATCGTTCCAAAAACCGATCGGGTCAGAACGCGGTGACGTCAAACACACGACGTGCTGAATAAAACGAAGTTCAATGCTTCAAAGCATGCGTCGACTTGATTCTGAGCATGCGCGGGTTTTTAACCGATTCTTTTTTGTACTAACCATTGGTTTGGACCGATCAGGCAGCGGTCCATCGGTTCGGTTTTGAAGCATGTTTTAACATTTTGGATCGAAGGAAAACAGACCGATGGGCTATACACACGGTCGGTTTGGACCAATGAAACTGAACCTCGGTCCATTCTCATCGGTTTTGTCCGACCGTGTGTACAGGGCCTAAGGTGACCAAATTTTTTAAATGAATTCGGGGGACATATTTTTTTATTTTTTTTACTAGTAATAGCTGCAATCAGCAACTCTCTGCCCGTCGCCCGCCTCACGGCCTGTCAAGTCTTACTCTCCGGGCCCCGGCTACTACTGGGTGGGGTGCAGAGGAAGATCACTCTGCCAGGGAAGGCAAGGAGAGATAAGCAGGCAGGCGGTTGGCTGGGACTTGAGCCAAGGCAGAAGAACATGCCAGCGGAACTGAATGGGCATGCACCCAAAACTGAAGTCATTTTCCCTCCGCTCCGACCAGCACACGATCATCAGAAAGGGCCACAGATAATGGAAAAAATACACCCCCCTAAGCTAGTAGGGGTGTGTAATTCAGATTTTTTTTTATTCATTCTGCACTGACTGTCTTTGAAATTGCCACAACCCCTGTTCAAATCCAATCCTGGGACAAAACCGGGGACAGACTTGGTCCGGGGACAGTGCCCTCAATCTGGGGACTGTCCCCGGAAACAAGGGATGTCTGGTCACCCTATCTTACACAGGTTAGTTAGTAAAGGTATTAAGGGGGGGGGGGGTCAGGGTTAAGAGTAGTTAGGTAAGTCTGGAACTCTACTTTAAATATTGATTGAAATCCACTTCCCTGTGTGGCATATCGATCGATTAGGTTGTTGACTATAGATTGATTATTGATATTTTTAAAGGCACTGTGCCCAAGGCACACAGATGATAACAGGGCCTTTACTAGTAAGGAGTGGAGCTGGGTGAGGCCTTCCTGCAGGTAGCAGAAACAATAAATAACCAGGAAGTTATGTGAGGTAACATAGAAACTGCTTATACCATGTTTCCCAGAAAATAAGACACCGTCTTATATTTATTTTTCCTCAAGAAAACACACTATGGCTTATTTTCAGGGGATGTCTTTTTTTTATTACTGGCAAGTATGGTACAACAATCCACATTTATTCAAATACAGTAGCAGACTGTTTGCTGAAGCTTTTCCCCCTATCCCCTGGTGTTTGTGTGGGGTGAGAAGACTGTTGCTGGTCAGTGCTGGGGAGCAGCTTTACTTCTTCCCCTGAGGACAGAGCGTCCTGCTCCTCACTTCACTGAGGAGACTTTTTACTTTCAGCGGGACCTGACAGGGGGAGCCGACCTTATTGATGGGGTCGCCGACACCTCTCCGGTCACCTAGAGATACCGTAGCAGCTGTCACGATGGAGCAGATAAGAAGGGCTGCACAACTTCTTTACAGCTCCGCACCAGTACACTACGTTACATACGCCTATCACGTCTTGTTTACCGCTCCGCGCTGCTACGCATAGTCACGCCCATCACTATGTCTTATTTTCGGGGGTACGACTTATATTTCGGAAATGCTTGGAAATCCTGCTATGGCTTATTTTAGGAGTACGTCTTATTTTCGGTGAAACACGGTACCTCAACGCTCGGAAGTTGATCTGGTTCCTCTTTGACATATCCTTCTGAAGTCTGTTCAGCTGGACAGTGAGTAATTGTAGTTCATGAAGAAATGGCTTGCTTTATTCTACAGCAGGGGTCTCAATTTCATTGTGGGCCGCATCAGCATTATGATTGTTCCCAAAAGGGCCGGTTGTATTTGTAAGATTAGATGTCCAGCGCATCCCCTCCCCTTACATTAGATGTCAAGAGCCACCCCACCATCAGAAGTTGAGTCCCCCACTCTCCCTTACATCACAGTGCACCCCCTTTCCTTATGCTGCTGGTAAGGAGCTGGATGCATTGCTTGAAAGCAGAAAGTAAGGCCGCGTACACACGGTCGGACAAAACCGATGAGAATGGACCGAGGTTCAGTTTCATCGGTCCAAACTGACCGTGTGTATAGCCCATCGGTCTGTTGACCTTCGGTCCAAAATTTTAATACATGCTTTAAAATCGAACCGATGGACCGCTGACTGATCGGTCCAAACCGATAGTTAGTACACAGAAGCATCGGTTCAAAACCCGCGCATGCTCAGAATCAAGTCGACGCATGCTTGGAAGCATTGAACTTCGTTTTTTTCAGCACGTCGTTGTGTTTTACGTCACCGCGTTCTGACACGATCGGATTTTGAACTGATGGTGTGTACACACATCAGACCATCAGGCCACTTCAACGGTGGACCGATGAAAACGGTCCGTCGGACCATTCTCATCGGATGAACCGGTCGTGTGTACAGGGCCTAAGGGTCTTGAGGAGGACCAGAGGAGGGCTGGAGCTCTCCTGCAGCTGCAGGGAGGTGCGAGGGCCATATGAAATGGCCTGGAGGGCCGGGTTCGGCCCGCGGGCCTTGTGTTTGACACCTGTGCTCTACAGCTAAGCAAAGCTGATCCTCACTATGTACAAACTGGGATAAGTTGCGCACCATAACAATTTGCCATGCCCCCCATTTATCCAATTACTAACCAAGAAATACTACAAACCCTTCTTTCCTTAACCACTTCAGCCCCGGAAGTATTTGCCCCCTTTATGGCCAGGCCATTCTTTGCGATACGGCACTGCATTGCTTTAACTGACAATTGCGCGGTCGTGCGACGTTGTACCCAAACAAAATTGATGCCCTTTTTTCCCAAAAAATAGAGCGTTCTTTTGGTGGTATTTGATCACCTCTGTGGATTTTATTTTTTGCGCTATAGACAAAAAAAAAGAGTCACAATAAAAAAAAAAAAAAAAAAAACTTTTGTTTTGTTATAATACGAATCCCAAAAAAATATATATAAAAAACAAATTCATTCATCGGTTTAGGCCGATATGTATTCTTCTTCATATTTTTGGTTTAAAAAAACTGCAATAAGCATATATTGATTGGTTTGTGCAAAAGTTATAACGTCTACAAACTATGGGATAGATTTATGGACTTTTAATTTTTTTTTTATTGCTTTTACTGGTAATGGTGGCGAGCTGCGATTTTTAGTGGGACTGTGACATTGCAGCGGACAAATCTGACTTTTAGGGTACCATTGACATAATTACAGTGAACAAAACTAAAAAAAATGCACTGATCAATGTATAAATGTCACTGGCAGGGAAGGGGTCAACACTAGGGGGTGATCAAGGGGTTAACTGTGTTCCCTGGGTGTGTTCTAACTGTGTGGGGGATGGGCTTACTGGGACAACACAGAGATCGATGTTCCTGATCACTAGGAACAGCAGATCTCAGTGCTGTCCCCTGTCACAACGGCGATCTGCCTTGTTTACATAGGCAGAGCCCCGCTCTGCTTCTCTGTACCGTGATCGCGGGTGGCTGGCGGACATTGAGTCCAATGTATCTCATATGCATATCGACGTACAGGTCTGCTCAGTGTGAGGGCCGTGTACTCTGTATGGAGACACACAAGTGTTGACAAGAGTGTACGCTGTAGTATGCATAGCTCACAACTGTCCCTGATTTCGAGGGACTGTCCCTGATTTGGAGGAATGTTCCTCTTTCCGCCTCATTTGTCCCTCATTTTGGTCTGATCTATATACTGTAGATGTATATGAAAAAGGACTTTTTATATTTCAAAAAGTGCTTCCCAGTGCTAAACCTTTCATCCAATTTCTAAATTGCAGCATTTGTAAATTTGAAAAGCCAATATAAAGGAATAGTAGTGGTAAAAAAAAAAAAGCCCTTGTGGATTTAATTATTATTTTTTTGGTTAATTTTCCTTTAAGGGGGTGTGACAGGGGGTGTGTCCTATGCCTACATACATTTGTTAGTAGGTGTCCCTTATTCCCATCTCAAAATGTTGGGAGGTATGAGTATGTCAATGTGAATGAAGCCTTATGCCCCGTACACACGATCGGATTTTCCTTGGATGGTTTTTCCAACGGAATTCCGCTCAAGCTTGGCTTGCCTTCACATGGTCACACAAAAGTTCTCCGAACTTTCGACTGTCAAGAACGCGGTGACGTACAACACTACGACGAGCCGAGAAAATGAAGTTCAATGCTTCCGAGCATGCGTTGCATTGTTTCCGAGCATGCGTCGGGATTGCTACAGACGATCGGAATTTCCGATTGGAATCTCAATCTTTTACTGGCGGAATTTCCGCCAGCAAAAGTCCGATGGAGCATACATATGGTCAGAATTTACGACCAAAAGCTCACATCAGACTTTTGCTGACGAAAAATCCGACCGTGTGTACGGGGCATTAGGCCCCTCAGTGCAAAATCCATTTTGATCAGCAGGGGAACAGCTCACAGATCCCCTGCTGATTGAAGCAGAGAGGGCGTTTGACACTACGGACACAGACAGAGCCCACTCTATGGGAGGCCTGGAGTAAATAGACTCTGCCTTTCTGTTTACGACTGACTGCCCCTTGATGTGATCCAATCCACCTTAACCGAAGTGGACAGACCCCCTTATGTTTTTTTCTAGCGGACAGGATCAGACCCAGAGGTAGGCAGGTGTAAACTGACACAAGTCCATTTGCACCTGCTTATCAGTAGGAATATACATGGTCCACCTGAAAATTTGATAGGCGGACCTGATCAGATCGGTATGGGTTCCTGGACCTGATGGCTACGGCTAAGTGTTTCTGATCAGCCGCGGACAGGAAGCCTGTTCAGATCCATGACACACTGTCAGTGGCTGTCAACAGCTGTTCACATGTAATCGCACGTAGATCAATTATCTGCAGTAAGTGATTGATGTGTGGTTGTCAAAGTGAGCTGTTTGCTGAAGCATTTAGAAATATTAATTATGCTTAATTTTTTCCTGCTGAACGTACGCATATATGTGCTACTGTGTTTGTGCTGACAGTGTGCTGCACAGTGCAAACCCAGCACGGAGACTGAGCCATCACGGACAGCTCCAGGCTTCATGCTAACGACTGGGAAATGGGAAGACCAATTCCCGATCACCTTTTGCACAGGGTGCATGATTTTGGAGTGCGTTACGCATAGAGTGCAAAGTTCAGGAGAGTGCTAGATACAAAGCGCATTATGCACAGGGTGCAGGGTTCAGGAGAGTGTTATGTACAGGAAGGTGGGTCCTGGAGTCTGTTATGTACTGGGTTCTGGAGTGCATTATGTATTGGGTTCTGGAGTGCATTATGTATTGGGTTCTGGAGTGCGTTATGTACTGGGTTCTGGAGTGCGTTATGTACTGGGTTCTGGAGTGTGTTATGTACTGGGTTCTGGAGTGCATTATGTACTGGGTTCTGGAGTGCGTTATATACTGGGTTCTGGAGTGTGTTATGTACTGGGTTCTGGAGTGTGTTATGTACTGGGTTCTGGAGTGCGTTATGTACTGGGTTCTGCAGTGCATTATGTACTGGGTTCTGGAGTGCGTTATGTATTGGGTTCTGGAGTGCATTATGTATTGGGTTCTGGAGTGCGTTATGTATTGGGTTCTGGAGTGCATTATGTACTGGGTTCTGGAGTGCGTTATGTATTGGGTTCTGGAGTGCATTATGTATTGGGTTCTGGAGTACGTTATGTACAGTAAGGTGGGTTCCGGAGTACATTATGAACTGGGTTCTGGAGTGCATTATGTACTGGGTTCTGGAGTGCATTATGTCAGGGTTTGACAAATTTGCTTGGAATCTAGGAGCCAGCTAAAAAAGTTAGGAGCCAGAAAACGTGCCTGTTCCGCCAAGCTCGCGCGCCAAAGCGAACGCATTCGTGAGTAGTGCCCGCATATGTAAACGGTATTAAAACCACACATGTGAGGTATCACCGCGATTGGTAGAGCAAGAGCAATAATTATAGCCCTAGACCTCCTCTGTAACTCAAAACATGCAACCTGTAGAATTTTTTAAACGTCGCCTATGGAGATTTTTAAAGGTAAAAGTTTGTCGCCATTCCACGAGCGGGTGCAATTTTGAAGCGTGACATGTTGGGTATCAACTTACTCGGTGTAACATTATCTTTCACAATATAAAAAAAAAATTGGGCTGACTTCACTGTTGTTAAAAAAAGGTGTAATTTTTCCCCCAAAAAAGTGTGCTTGTAAGACCGCTGCGCAAATACGGTGTGATAGAAAGTATTGCAACGACCGCCATTTTATTCTCTAGAGTGTTAGAATAAAAAATATATATAATGTTTGGGGGCTCTAATTAGAGGGAAGGAGATGGCAGCTATCGGCACATAACCGCAGGTAACCGCAGTGCACTGTCAGCTGCGTTTGGTATGAATCTTGAGGGGGAACTCCACGCCAAATTTCAAATAAGAAACCGGCATGGGTTCCCTCTCCAAGAGAATACCAGGCCCTTGGGTTTGCTATGGATTTTAGGGGAACCCCCGTACGGCGAAAAAACGGCGTGGGGGTCCCCCCAAAATACATACCAGACCCGTATCCGAGCACGCAGCCTGGCCGGTCAGGAAAGGGGGTGGGGACGAGCGAGCGCCCCCCCCCCTCCTTAACCGTGCCAGGCCGCATGCCCCTCCCACCCCAAAGCACCCTGTCCCCATGTTGATGAGGACAGGGCCTCTTCCAGACAACCCTGGCCGTTGGTTGTCGGGGTCTGCGGGCGAGAGCTTATCGGAATCCGGGAGCCCCCTTTAATAAGGGGGCCCCCAGATCCCAGGCCCCCAACCTAGGTGAATGAGTATGGGCTACTTCGACGTCTTCTGCCGGGGGGGGGGGGGTCCTGGTCTTCACAGCCATCTGGTTCTCTTCCACTGGGGGCCCCCGCTCTATTCTTTAGCTCTTTTACGAACAGGTGGCCCCCAGCTTCTGTCGCCTTCTGTCTTCTTCTTCTCTTCTTCGAGCAGGACCTCTTAAATATGAGATCTGGGGTCAAAAAGACCTCAAATCTCATATTTGGAGTGGTTAAATGCAAAAAAATATACCGTATTTATCGCGGTATAACGTGCTCCCGCGTATACCGCACACCCCTAAAGTTGCCCCCGAAATTCCTGTAAAAAAAAAGTTATATGATTTTATTACTTACAGTTTTGGTGTCTTCCCAGCATCCATCGTCCGGTCCGGCGTCCGTCTCCGGCCTCGATGGTGTCCTCCCGGCTTCTCCAGCGCGCGCCTCAAGTCGAGTCCCCGCTTCCCGCGCTCAGTTCGAACGCCTCCGCCGACATATACCGAGTGCAGTACACTCGGGTACATTCGGCAAGGCTCGCGCTCACGCTCTGTGACGTTTATGCGTGAGCACGAGCGAAGCCGAGACTAGCCGAATGTACCCGAGTGTACTGCACTCGGTATATGTCGGCGCAGGATTTCAAACTGAGCGCGGGAAGCGGCTATCGGCGTATATCGCGCACCCACGATTTTCCCCTTATTTTAAGGGGAAAATAGTGCGCGATATACGCCGATTAATACGGTATATATTTTGTCATTTGATGAAAAAAAAATTCCCTTTAAGAGCTATGGGCGGAAGTGACGTTGCTTCCGCCCTGCTATAGTATGGAGTAAAATATCACCACAATATAAGGAGAAAAGGCTTAGGAGACTAGTGGGGAAGGCTTTTTGAGGTGCACACAGACATCTGTTGGAAGAAACCTATGATCCCGAGAGGGTCAAAGGTTATTCCTCACACTTACCGTATATACTCGAATATAAGTCGAGGCACCTAATTTTACCACAAAAAAATGGGAAAACATATTGACTTGAGTATAAGCCTAGGGTGTCCATCTCCATGCCTCACTGTTTCCATGCCTCGCTGTGTCCATGCCTCACTGTGCCCATGCCTCACTGTGCCCATGCCTCACTGTGTCCATGCCTCACTGTGCCCATGCCTCACTGTGCCCATGCCTCACTGTGCCCATGCCTCACTGTGCCCATGCCTCACTGTGCCCATGCCTCACTATGCCCATGCCTCACTGTGCCCATGCCTCACTGTGTCCATGCCTCACTGTGCCCATGCCTTATTGTGCCCATGACTAGACTGACGTTTAACATGGGAGTCTATGGAAGGGGTGCCGGCTTTGAAAAATGGGTGCTCCCCAGCCGTAGGGCCCCCAGACAACAAACTTTGCACACTTGTAAAAGAGAAATAACGCTATATGTGTGCCAAGTTTCAGGTCCAGGGGACCTACGACTGGCCAGGAAAGGGTCCCCAAAGTCACCAGAGAAATTACCGTTTAACATAGGAGTCTATGGAAGGTGTGCCCGGCTTTGAAAAATCGGTGTTCCCCGGCCGTAGGTCCCCTGGACAGTAGAGTGGGGCTACATGTGTGCCAGGTTTGGGGTCCAGGGGACCTATGTTCGGCTAGTAACGTCCAGGAGATCTTGCACAAAATGGCAGAGGGTGGAATTTTCAGCACAAAAGACATCTGTTGGAAGAAACCTATGATCCCGAGAGGGTCAAAGGTTATTCCTCACACTTACCGTATATACTCGAATATAAGTTGAGGCACCTAATTTTACCACAAAAAAATGGGAAAACATATTGACTTGAGTATAAGCCTAGGGTGTCCATCTCCATGCCTCACTGTTTCCATGCCTCGCTGATTCCATGCCTCACTGTGCCCATGCCTCACTGTGCCCATGCCTCACTGTGTCCATGCCTCACTGTGTCCATGCCTCACTGTGCCCATGCCTCACTGTGCCCATGCCTCACTGTGCCCATGCCTCACTGTGTCCATGCCTCACTGTGCTCATGCCTCACTGTGTCCATGCCTCACTGTGCCCATGCCTCACTGTGCCCATGCCTCACTATGCCCATGCCTCACTGTGCCCATGCCTCACTGTGCCCATGCCTCACTGTGTCCATGCCTCACTGTGCCCATGCCTTATTGTGCCCATGACTAGACTGACGTTTAACATGGGAGTCTATGGAAGGGGTGCCGGCTTTGAAAAATGGGTGCTCCCCAGCCGTAGGGCCCCCAGACAACAAACTTTGCACACTTGTAAAAGAGAAATAACGCTATATGTGTGCCAAGTTTCAGGTCCAGGGGACCTACGACTGGCCAGGAAAGGGTCCCCAAAGTCACCAGAGAAATTACCGTTTAACATAGGAGTCTATGGAAGGTGTGCCCGGCTTTGAAAAATCGGTGTTCCCCGGCCGTAGGTCCCCTGGACAGTAGAGTGGGGCTACATGTGTGCCAGGTTTGGGGTCCAGGGGACCTATGTTCGGCTAGTAACGTCCAGGAGATCTTGCACAAAATGGCAGAGGGTGGAATTTTCAGCACAAAAAAAATGTGCTGAAAAACTTGGCTTATACTCCAGTATATACGAAATATAGAAAAAATTAATTGATATCCCCAGATTTCTATTATTATGGATTGTTTATTATTAATAATTTTCTATTATGAGTGGGCAGAGAACACGACTTTATGACCAGAAAATGGACAGCTTTTCTGTCAGCACACCACAGCACTGCATCACATGTGCATTGGTTATGGTTTATTAGGATGCCATGCAGAATAAATGGCATGACATCGCACCCATGCAAGTGACAAGCGTTGTAGTAACAGTTTGCGATACGGCACTCGTTTCTGCAACACAAAAGTGTGAACTGAGCCTAAGCTCTGCATCCACAGGAAAACATTGTTGTCTGCATGCTTTTCATCTGTGGACATGTAAATGGGGGAGAATTTGGTGCATCTAAAGTCCATGTTAACACATGCGACAAGCCAGAACCGCAGGGGAACACATGAGGTGCACGGTGGGCCGATGAGAGACAGCAATAATACAGTTCATCGGTTTACTCACGGTTAGCAGAAAGCCTCCCTGGGCCGGTCGCACAGTGAAAGGGAAGATAGCACGAAATCCTCCGGGGCACGCTCTGCGATAGGGAAACGCCAGCCAAGATGGTGGTTGAGGTGCCCGTGATGACAGGGGTGTTTAGAGTGCTTGTGGCGGCTGGGTCCCTTGATGATATTTGTCGTGACGCCAGTACCGTTAATGGTGGTACAACCAGTTGTAGTAACAATGTTAAAGAATGAGATAGACAGTGGCAGAATACAACTCACAACTTTTACTGTGTCTGGTTTTGGTTGCAGTACAAACATCCAGTTAGAATACAGTCTCTGGGTAAATAGAGGAGTTCTGCTGATCCACTGCTAATAGACTTTAGGAGGCCTGGACTCAGGGTGTGGTTCAGTAATAATGCTTACGTGTGTCTGGTCCTTTTTGAATCCAGTGACATGGGTGAGGTTGCCGGAGGCTAATAAATCCTTCACCTGTATACTCAAAGGTCCTTGCTGCCGATTAATGGCTTTTATCCTTTGATTTTAGCAGTTTAAATGTGTCCCTTCTCTGGACTGACTTTCTCTCACCCTTCTCTCTCCATGCTGCTTCCTGTACTCAACTACTGAACCACAGATAAGCCTGAGCTGGGATAGATTTCCCAGAGTGGTGCTATCCCCATCTTGTGGTGGGAAGTAAGAAGTACACCTGACCAGCCTATGAACAGGGATACCACAGGTATACAATGCAAAATGACATATGCAATATAGCAATGACAAAGAAGTAATACTTTTGCAGTTCCCACATGTCCTGAGTGGGACGCTGCATACCCCCATGGTAAAACGTGTGTCGACCTCGGCACACTTTTGACTCGATGTTGTGTCTTCCTGTAAGATATAAGAGAAATGGAAAAGCATGCATGCATAGGAAATAACAATATAACCCCATTCTTGTACTTCTTGTATCTGCAAGTAAAATGGGTTAGGCAAACATATCTCAGGCAACAACGAAATGTGACAAAAGGTGACAAAAAGGGGTGTAGTTTTTCCTCTGAAGACTGGTGATGTATGGCAAAACCAGAATAGTCCACGATGAGATGGAAAAAGAAAAACAAAGCAAAAATAACATCTCAGGAGGCTCACAGGGTATGAGTCCGTTCCCTGGGCACAGGAAAATGTCAACAGATGAATATCACGGAGGCTCAGGTACGTGAAAGTCTATCTCCGGGTGCAGGCTTGAACGTTACAAAACAGTAGGCAAGTAGTCCTTTTGAAAAGTCCCTTAAAGGAAATAAACATAATATCCCAAGTAAGTCTTCTTCTCACTCTGGAACTTCAGACGATGTAAAAATGCACTCAACGATGAGATGACAGAGTTGGTAGTCGACTTCTCGGCTGCTGGTGCAGGTAATCCTCCAAACGGACAGGTGGTCGTCCTCTTGTAGTTCTGTCAGATCTTCTTAGTGGCTGAGTTTCTACAGGCCTTGTTTCAAGGGAACTTGGTGTCTCTTGAGCTGTAGTAGACACTTCTTGAGATAGCTCCTCTGGTTGAAGTGCGGTTGTATTGGTCTTGGCAGGCACTAAGATATTGAGCCATGGTGTAAGGAACCATTGTAAAGGATCAGAGTCTAATAATGCTTTTCCAAAAGACTGTAGTGGATTCTCTGAATCAGATGATTTTGTAGGCTCTGGTTCTATGGATTGTGTTTTCTCTTGGACAGCTTCTTCTTGAAGAGTTTCTTCTTGAGTACTTTCCTTGAGACATAACTTAAGGCGATTGCGATGTACTACACGTGATTTGTTTTCTTTAGTGATCTCGTAAGTATCAGTCTCTGGATTGAGAATAGCTGTAAAGGTGTAAGGTTCTCTCTCCCATTTGCTATCTAACTTGCTGGTGCGATGGTTGTTTTTTAACCATACATGGTCACCAATTTTGAGAGGTTCTGCTTTGGCAGATTGGTTATAATCTCTTTGTTGCTTTTCATGAGCACGTTCCATGCGATGTTGAACAATTTCTTGTGCATCAATTAGACGTCTTTGGTGCTCACTCACCCAATCAGTCTTTGGTAGAGGGTTGATTGCATCAGGCACTTGTACGCCCAAAGTATGGTCAGCAGGTAGTTTACCTTGTCGGCCAAACATGAGATAGTAAGGTGTATACCCAGTAGAACAGTGAATCGTGTTATTGTAGGTGTACATCAACTGAGGCAATAGCGTAGGCCAATCACTTCTTGTAGCAGGTGGTACTGCTCTTAACATCTCAATTAAAGTTTGGTTCATTTTCTCGCAAAGTCCATTCCCTTGAGGGTGGTAGGCTGTGGTCCTGATTTTCTGGCAATTGTGAAGTGTACACAGTTCTTTGAAGAGTTGCGACTCAAAGGCAGATCCCTGATCTGTAAGGATTCTTTCTGGGCATCCATATGGCAATAGGAAATGTTTCCAGAAGGCATCTGCAGTTGTTTTAGCAGTCAGGTCCTTGACAGGTACGGCTACAACAAATTTGGTATAATGATCAATGATGGTCATGGCGTATGTGTAACCTGAGCGACTTGGTTCCAGCTTCACATGGTCAATTGCAACTATTTCTAGCGGTGTTCGGCTTACAATGGGATGTAAGGGTGCTTTTTGGTCATGTTTTTCATTTCTTCCAACAGCACAGGTGGAACATTCTCGACACCACTTTTCAATGTCTCCTCTCATCCCAATCCAGTAGAATCTTCTACGGATGGTGGCTTCTGTCTTCTGCACGCCAAAGTGTCCTGATTGATCATGATACATCTCAAGAATGATTCTTGCATCTCGGCGTGGTATTAAGATTTGGTATAGACAATCCGAGGTAATTGGGTCTAAAGTTCTTCTTAATAGTAGGCCCTTCTGTAGGAAGAGATGTTTTCTGTGTCTCCAAAGTTTTGACAATTCTGGATCAGCATTTCTTCTGCGAATTCTTTCAGGGGTTCTTCCGCTGGTGAAGAAATCTTGCAGTTCTCCCAACACTCTGCTTTCATTTTGCAGCTTGATCCACCTTTCTTTGTCCACTTGGGATCTTGGATCCACTTGTTGTTGAAGGTTAAGGACTTTTCTTCCTTTGATGGTGATTATGTCTTGTTGGGCAAAATTTTTGTAAAAAGCTGGCATTTCTACCTCTTCCCAAACATCTTCCTGTGTAGTAGGGTCTTCTTGGGTAGGCAGACGGGATAATGCATCCGCATTTTCATTTGCTTTTCCTGTTCTGTATTTTATGGTGAAATCGTAGTTAGCTAGGCGTGAGGCCCATCTTTGTTCCAATGCTCCCAACTTGGCGGTATTCAGATGTGCTAGCGGGTTGTTATCTGTGAAGGCCACAAATGGTGTTGCGGCAAGGTAATCTTTAAATTTTTCTGTAACAGCCCACACGAGTGCGAGGAATTCCAATTTGAAGGAACTATAGTTTTGGTCGTTTCTTTCAGTACCTTTAAGAGATCTACTAGCGTAGGAAATAACTCTTTCTTTTCCTTCCTGTACCTGCGATAGGACAGCTCCCAGACCTTTCTTACTAGCATCTGTGTAAAGATGAAATGGCTTCTGGTAATCTGGATAGCCTAGGATTGGTGGTTCTGTTAACTTCCTCTTTAGGAGCTGGAAGGCAATTTCTCTTTCTGTGTTCCATTCGACTGGTATTGGAGACTTTTGGTACCTCTTAGGATGTCCTCTCAGAAGTTCTAATATTGGCCCCGCAATTTGGGCAAAGTGAGGAATAAAGCGTCTGTAGTATCCTGCGAAACTGAGAAAGCTCCTCACTTCTTTCACTGTAGTAGGAGTAGGCCAATTTCGGACTGCGGCTATCTTCTCTGGATCCGGTTTAACACCTTCAGAGCTTACAATATGCCCTAAGTATTTGACTTCTGTCTTCAGTAGATAGCACTTAGATGGTTTGACTTTGAGTCCATGTTTAATGAGGATTTGAAAAACTTCAGCCAAATGTTTCAAGTGATCTTCATAAGATTTGGAGTAGATGATGACATCATCTAAGTACAACAGAACAGTTTCAAAATTTTTGTGTCCTAAAAAATGCTCCATTAATCTTTGAAAGGTTCCGGGCGCATTGCAGAGTCCAAAAGGCATGCGGTTGAACTCAAATAGGCCCATCGGGGTGGTAAATGCAGTCTTCTCACGATCTTCAGGTGCCATGGGTACTTGCCAGTATCCACTGGTTAAATCAAGGGTAGAGAAGTAGGCTGAAGATCCTAAAGCTGTCAAAGATTCCTCTATGCGTGGTAAAGGGTAGGCATCCTTGTGGGTGATTTGGTTAATTTTTCTGTAATCCACACAGAATCAGATGTTACCATCCTTTTTACGGACAAGAACTAGAGGTGCAGCCCATGGACTATGGCTGTCTCTAATGACATTGGAGTCCTTCATCTCTTGGATCATTTGCTTTACAGATTGGTACATAGTTGGTGGTATAGGCCGATATCTTTCCTTGATCGGTGGGTGTGAACCTGTAGGAATGGAGTGCTTGATGATATCCACTTCTCCATAGTCTGTGGAATGCTTACTGAAGGCAAGGTGAAGCTCCTTCACAATTTTTAGTACTCCCTAATCAGTCAGTCAGTCAGTCAGTCAGTCAGTCAGTCAGTCAGTGTCAGAGGTGGAGTAGGGTGCTTCGGACCTTCCGCTTACGAGCCTGCTCCCACCCAGACCTGGCAGTCAGAAACTAGGCAGACTAGGCAGACTTCCATTACCTGTGCTGCACAAGAAACAGCTCCTAGGAACCAGGAATCCAGCTCTCTCCTCTCCTCGTGGACTCCTTCTTTCTCCGCAGGTAAGACCCTGTCTCTCAGGGCCTACCATCCTGGGGAACCACTGACGGCCGTCCTTCTCAGGGCAGCCGTCACACAGACCCCACACTGCGGCTCTCTATTTTCGTCTTTTGCTCGGCATCCTCACTCGCACGGCCACCCACGATTGTGGTGGCCCCCAGACACCCCCCCTGGGTGTATTTTCGGCGCTTTTTGGCGTTTTTACACGCCCGCGCCAGCCTGCTACTTTTCGTGGCCGCCGCGCCTCAGGAAAGTCCGCGGCTTCAGCCGCGGCCTACCGGCGCTCCGACCGTTTCTCCCTGCACCTACCACCAACAGTGCAGTTTTCTTTGTTTATCGCCCCTGCACCCCTAGAGGTCCCCTCCACCCCCCTATTAGCAACCAGATCGGTGGAATCATTTTCTTACCTACCTGATTGCCCCCCCAGCCTGGGTCCTGTGTCTTCGCCTGGCGGCCATCTTGGTGCACCCCAGCAACAGTGACACCCAGCATCCCCCCCCCCTTTTCCCCTCATTAAGTCATCAATCTTTGATCCAGGGCTTGAGCCGATCGCCTTTAGGGATCAGGAAGGAATTTTTTTCCCTGCCGCAGCACATTGGCCAGCTTGCCCAGGGTTTTTTTGCCTTCCTCTGGACCAAGGATTGCTGAGAGCGAGGATTCTCCGAATCCTCTCTCACCAAACACCCGCACCCCCCCGCACGGTGACTGGCAACAATGGTTAAATTGCGATACTCTGCGGAAACCATTTGGGGTCTGAGACAATTCGCAACAATATTACCTGCCGTCACCACAAAAGCCTTAAAATCAGATCAACTTTTGAGAATCGATCGACGATCGATCATCAAAAATTTCAACCATTCAACACAGCTCAAGCACATATCATGTGCTTTGCTTAACACTAGATCAGCAGTTAAACACCGCTCAGAAATCCATGATTTCTTACTACAAAACGATCTAGACTGCCTCTTTATTACAGAAAGTTGGCTGTCAGACGACTGCAACACCATTCTCGGAGAATTGGTGCCAGAAAATTATCGCATCCTAACGGAAAATAGAATAGGGCAAAGAGGAGGAGGCCTGGCGGTGATTCATAAGTCGCATATTGCAATCACTAAACCGGTCCTTCAAAATCCTCTACCTTTTATGGAAACCCTTACGCTTCAACTTCAATCTCACTCTCAGGAGACCGTTCACATTCTCCTCTGCTATAGGCCCCCTGGGCCCAAATCGCAGTTGATTTCAGCATTAACGGAGTTCATTTCCACTTACTCCCTTAACAGCAATCATCTTTTGCTGCTCGGGGATTTCAATTTGTGGGCCAACTCCTCACAGGATCCCATCGCGGAGGCCTGCATCGACCACCTGGAAGGATTAGGACTTCAGCAACTTATATGCGGACCCACGCATGCCTCAGGTCACACACTCGACCTAATTTTCAGACAAAATCTGAAAATAAACATTTTGGGAAATGAACCTTTGCCATGGACAGACCACCATGCAATTAGCTTCATAATTCCCAGAACTCCACTAGTCATGAAAGTACCCAAGCCGGTGACAATACACTGGGCTAGATCTCAGAAGAAGCTCCACTCGGAACTCTTCAGATCTACCCTGGGAAACCGAATTGGGGCTATTCCTCCTCAGCTAGCAGCCTCAGATACTTTGGATGCCATAAATGCAGCTCTGCTACAGTCAGCCGACTTAGCAGCACCAAAGCGCAAACTCCGCAGCCGGGCAAAAAAGTCCAGCTGGTTCAATAACCAGCTGTCGCTATTGAAGCAAGAGCGCAGAAGGGCGGAAGCCGCCTGGAAAAGAAGTCCTTCAGAAGACCGCCTCAACTTCTACAAAGCAGTAACAACACGATATCACAAGGAAATTTTCAAAGCCAAAAAACTTCACTTTTCTATGGTAATTAACAGCGCAATGAATCGCCCACGCGAACTCTTCAGGATGGTCACCCAGACCATGAATCCGGGATGTCTTGAAGTCCCCACTTCAGACACCCAAGAGTTCTGCAATGAACTATCGGATTTCTTCATCAACAAAATTGAAAAAATTCGGGTAAGTATTCGGCAAAACAATACTCCACTCAGCCCCCTCTTCAATCAAAACACAGACGGAACGCCTCTACAATCAACTAAGTTCACTTTGGAACCCATCTCCATCGATACCACAAAAAAATTCATTGGTGCGCTGCGCAACAGCACAGCACCCAATGACATCATTCCCACCAAGCTACTGAAGGAATGTGCCGACATCCTGGCGCCTCCGATCACGCAGCTTATAAATCAGTCATTTAAGGAAGGCATAGTGCCTTCCCTGCTGAAAGAGGGCACAATCCTGCCGATCTTGAAAAAACCTAATTTGGATCCTATGGACCCAACTCACCGCCGTCCCATAACAGGTCTAAATGCTCTGTCCAAGATAATGGAGAAAGTGGTGGTAAATCAGCTGCAACAGCATCTGGACACCCACAACCTACTCGATCCATTTCAATCCGGGTTCCGTCCCGGACACGGTACAGAAACGGCCTTACTGAAAATATGGGACGATGCGCTCGAGGCCGCAGACGAAGGAGAATCGTGTCTCCTGGTTCTGCTGGACCTAAGCGCAGCTTTTGACACAGTAGACCATAAATTGCTACTGAGACGACTAACAGAAGTCGCCGGAGTCTCAGAAGATGCCTTACCATGGTTCTCCTCTTTTCTCGGAAACCGATCACAAACAGTGAAACTGGGATCCTTCACGTCAGAAAAACGCACGGTGCCATGTGGGGTCCCCCAAGGATCCCCCCTATCACCGGTGCTGTTTAATATCTATCTTCGTCCTCTCTTTGATATTATCGGTAGCCAAGAACTACTCTATCACTCTTATGCAGACGACACGCAGTTGTATTTTCGCATCTGCCATAAAAAGGATCATCATCTCAGATTAGAGAAATGTCTCTCTTCAATAGAAAACTGGATGACTAAGAGTTATCTCAAACTCAATAGCGCTAAAACAGAACTCTTTATCTTCGATGCCAGTCGGAAGAAACAACCGACAACAAACTGGACACCATCTCCCATCCTGGGACAAATCATCTCCCCTAGCTCCAAAGTCAAAAGTCTGGGAGTCACGTTTGACACCTTCATGACAATGGACGCACAAATAGGGTCAGTAGTCAGCGGGGCGCACCATTTGATGCGCCTACTACGCAGACTGATTCCATTTATCCCCAAAGAAGACGTAGCAGTCGTGGTGGGAACAATCGTGAATTCCAGACTGGACTATGCAAATGCCCTTTACCTCGGGCTACCCAAGTACCAAATCGCTCGTCTTCAAGTCGTACAGAATACGGCCGCTAGACTGGTGACTGGGAAAAAATCTTGGGAATCAATCTCACCTTCACTGAGATCCCTTCACTGGTTGCCAGTGAAAGACAGAATTGCATTTAAAGCACTCTGCCTGACACATAAGTGCATCCATGGGAAGGCTCCTAGATATCTATGCGACAAGATCAAACCGCACAATTGCAACCGCATTCTGCGATCCACCGACCAAAATCTGGTCAAGGTTCCTAAAACCAAATACAAGTCCAAAGGAGAAAGAAGGTTTGCTTTCCAGGGCCCCAGGCTTTGGAATGCTTTACCAACCAGCATTCGGTTGGAGCAAAACCACCTGTCCAGAAGGCAGATCAAAACCCTGCTTTTCTGAAAGGCATGAGACACAAACAACAAGCGCCCAGAGGCGATTCAGTTCGCATGTGCCGCGCTATATAAATTTTTCATTCATAAATTTTTCATTCATTCATTCATTCATTCCCTCCATTTGGTCTGCTGGTGTGGAAGCATCTCCCACATGAAGTTCTTTCCACCAGGATGTGTTTACATTTTGGTCCTGGGGATTCTGTCTCTTGGTACTTTGCTCTGTGGTAGCTGTAGCCACACTGATGACATCTTGAAAAGTGACTTGGATTAGCTGTGCAATAGGAAGGTGTTTTGATAGTGTTACACTGCTATCACTCAAGTTTAGGAGTCGTATAGGCACTTTACCTTCAGAGACGGTTACTAGGCTCCTTGCAGCTCTAACTAGAGGATAGTCTTCCAAAACAACAGGCTCTACCAGGGCTTGGTAGTCTTGACCTTGGATTCCGACTACAGCTCGGCACCACAAGAGAGTTTCGGTGTTGGGTTTGAGGATCACAGGTTGCTTATCCCGGATGCGGGCACAGCAAATTTCTCCTTTTTCGTTGGTGAATCTCTGTTGCGCATGTAGTACACGGATGGTTTGTTGGATCACCTTCTTAGAATCAGGAGGGGCAGTAGGCACTAACTGGTGCAAGGCTTCTAACATCTCAACATAACAGTTCCTGAGGACATTCATTCCTAGGACTATTGGAGGGTTAGGGTTATTGTCTCTGACTTGTACCACAATAAGGCCTTGTCGAGGTAGTGTAGTTCCTCCTACTTGAATGGTAGGTTCCCAATAACCATGGACTGGTATGGGTTTGCCGTTACTGGCTATGAGACTCAGCCAGGATTCTGGAGGCTGGGTAAGCTGATTTTGATCCCAGTATTTTTCAAAGGCTGCTTGTTGGATGGTGGTGACTTGGGATCCGGTGTCAACTAGGGCAACAAAAGGAACTCCATTTATTTGAAGTGCCACTTCAGGACGGGATCCAACGTATCTTGGCATCCAGTGGGGATCTTCTGGACCTATTGGTTTACCTCCCGAGGGGTGGTCCTTGGCCTCGGGGGTTTCCCGTTTAACTGCCAGCAGGTTGCTTCTGTATGGCCTGGTTTGTGACAGTACGTGCAGATAGGCCGCTTAGGGGTACTAGTGTGGTCAGGGGGGCGTCCGCCAGAATTTCTGGAATAAGTCTCTCTAGAATTAGAGGGGAAGAGTCTTCTGGACACAGGTTTCTCATCCTCTAGCATTAATGGTTTCTCCCATTGTTCCAATTTTTGGTGGACTTTCTCCAGACTTTTAGTCAGAAAACGGACTTGCTCCGTCAAGGCAGCAACTGCGTCAGGAACTGGAGCTTGGGTTGCCTGACTGACTATAGGTAAAGACTTTACAGGGGTAACCAGCTGTGATACAGGCACGTCAACAGATCTAACAGGTTCTGTTGGTGGGCTTTGTCCCAGTATGCTGATAGCTAGTTCTTTAAAATCTAAGAAGGTAGCGCTTGGATGTTGGGCGGCTAACATTCTTAGTTGGCTCTTTAGATTGTCTGTATGGACGCCTTCAATAAATTGTTCTTTCAGGGTTTTGTCCTGATTTTCTGCCTCACGGGGGTCTACTTGGACAACAGCTCTAAGGGCTTCCTGCAAAGATAATGCAAAGTCTCTGAGTGACTCACCAGATTGTTGTCTCTTGCTGAAGAACCTCATCTTGACCTCTGACACGGTTCTGGGTTCAAAGGTGGTGTAGAGACGTTGAAAAATCTGCTCCATGGTCTTTCTCTCTGAGCTCGGCCAAGATTTCACTTCTCTGAGCGCAGCTCCTTCCAATTGCGCAAGAAGAATCTCCATCTGTTGCTCTGGGGATACAGGGTACAATCTGAACATAGCCAGAATTTTTTCTTTAAAGTCCCTTAAAGTATGAATTTCCCCAGAATATCGTGGGAACCAGGGGGCTCCAAAATAATAAGGCATGGTTAAAGGCATTAAGCTTGGTGCTGCAGCGGTTGGTATTGCATTGGGACCGACTGCGGCTGATGCAGGGGGTCTGCTGAGGTCAGGCTGCACGTCATCTCCTTGCACAGACATGGTAACAGCAGGTGAGTTCTAGTTAGGTAAGTCAAATGCGTTTTTAGACACTTTTTGTGCGGTGTTGCTATGGGCAACCGCTGTCTTGCGGGTGTATGGCCCTTTAAGAATTTAATGCCAGCTGAATACAATGCTGCAGCAATGTTGATTTTGGATCTCTAGCAGAGTTTCAGGTATCTGTGCCCTTATAGTTAGTAGAGGCACCTGACAGGCTGTGATTACTGCTCGGACGGCAAGCAATGCGATTATTTTCTCTCCTTTTGCTCGCATGCAAAGTCTCGCGACTTCTGGGGCGTGCGTTTGTCACACTTTCCTCCCAGGATTGACACAGCAAAGGTAAGGCGGGCTGGCCAGACAATTTTGCATAAATGGGTGGCACCAAACTTTCCCGCTCTTCAGGGGGTGTCACTAACCTATCCACAGTGATGGCGCAGGAATTTTTGGACAAGAAGGTCTCTGGCAGCCATTTTAAGTGAATGGAAATAGTCAATTCAAATACTGCATGCAGTTTTGTTAACACACAAATGTCTGATTTTCTCACTTTGGATGCTGCGATTTTTATGCTGATAACTGGGATAACGCTTCCATGCAACTTTTAAACAGTTTAAACAGTTCTGTGGCCCCACACAGCATGCAATAAGTAAACAGTCTCTCAATAAAGCAAAGGGGCTTATTCTGATGCAACAGTCTTTTAGATAGGGCGCAGGGGTAATTATCCTGTTCGTGACGCCAATTTTTCTTATGCGACAAGCCAGAACCGCAGGGGAACACATGAGGTGCACGGTGGGCCGATGAGAGACAGCAATAATACAGTTCATCGGTTTACTCACGGTTAGCAGAAAGCCTCCCTGGGCCGGTCGCACAGTGAAAGGGAAGATAGCACGAAATCCTCCGGGGCACGCTCTGCGATAGGGAAACGCCAGCCAAGATGGTGGTTGAGGTGCCCGTGATGACAGGGGTGTTTAGAGTGCTTGTGGCGGCTGGGTCCCTTGATGATATTTGTCGTGACGCCAGTACCGTTAATGGTGGTACAACCAGTTGTAGTAACAATGTTAAAGAATGAGATAGACAGTGGCAGAATACAACTCACAACTTTTACTGTGTCTGGTTTTGGTTGCAGTACAAACATCCAGTTAGAATACAGTCTCTGGGTAAATAGAGGAGTTCTGCTGATCCACTGCTAATAGACTTTAGGAGGCCTGGACTCAGGGTGTGGTTCAGTAATAATGCTTACGTGTGTCTGGTCCTTTTTGAATCCAGTGACATGGGTGAGGTTGCCGGAGGCTAATAAATCCTTCACCTGTATACTCAAAGGTCCTTGCTGCCGATTAATGGCTTTTATCCTTTGATTTTAGCAGTTTAAATGTGTCCCTTCTCTGGACTGACTTTCTCTCACCCTTCTCTCTCCATGCTGCTTCCTGTACTCAACTACTGAACCACAGATAAGCCTGAGCTGGGATAGATTTCCCAGAGTGGTGCTATCCCCATCTTGTGGTGGGAAGTAAGAAGTACACCTGACCAGCCTATGAACAGGGATACCACAGGTATACAATGCAAAATGACATATGCAATATAGCAATGACAAAGAAGTAATACTTTTGCAGTTCCCACATGTCCTGAGTGGGACGCTGCACACATACCGAGGATTAATGCACACATACAATCATAAACTGGCCCTAGGTAAATTTGGTGCAGTAGTTATAAGCAGCAAAAAAAAAAATGTTGCTTGTGAAACTGAATGTCCCTCCTGGTTTGTCTGTGTGCCAAGAAACAGTCCTACAGGTGATAATGAATCCCCCCTGAGGGTCAATGGAGGCGAAAGCAAGGAGATACACATTGCAAAGTACCTTATTGGATGCTCAAGCAATCCTGTTGTTATGCCTGATTTATTCACAAATAATAAAAAAAAAGTCCTTCATACTTAATATATGTTTAAATATTTCATATGTATATTTCCATTGAGAAGAAGTCGCCAGTGCATATAAAAACTTTAATTTTTTTTTTTATAAAAACCCGGGTGAGTCTATACTCCTCAATCCCATTGTAATTGAAACTCTTCAAATGATGACCTTGACAAACACTCCAGCACTGTGTGTAACTAAAAAGTGCCTCTGAAGCAGCCGTTGTTTCGTCAGATTAGACGACCCATCGGAATTTGTAACAAAAGTGACGTTTCGTCGCCGCCATTTTGCTACACCCTGCATTCATCCCCAGTAAGGATACAGTGAGAAGGCGGCAAGCAGACATCTTATTACACTCACTGTTGTCTTACATTCCACACATATTTTTAACAGTGAACTGAGTTTATATAGTAAAATACAGTACTTAGAACTCCGTCAGACTGTAGATGTTTAATTTTAAAAGCAGCGATCTTCTGTCAGATTAGCAAACCCATGAGATCAACAGGCTTTGCCGCTGCTTTTAAAATTCAACATATAAACAGTCAGACGGAGTTCTAAGTACGGTATTTCACTATATAAACTCTGTTTACTGTTAAAAATAAGTGTACAATGCAAAATTCTGGTGGGTGTAACAAGATGTCTGCTTGCCCCCTTCTCACTGTATCCTTACTGTGGAGTGTGGAGGAGTGCGGGTTGTAGCAAGATGGCTGCGACGGAACATCACTTCTATTACCAATTCTGATGGGTTACCTAATCTGATAAAACACCGGCGTGACCAGTGAAACCGGTCTGACTTTCATGTTTCCTGATTTCCCCAACACTCACCGGGATTATCTTTGTGGACCTTGGGTGGTTACGTACTTAAGCGCATGGACTTTGAATTATCTTTGCTGCAATATTTGATGTAACTACATCTAAGGAATGCTTTAGTTCATGATTTCCATTTTATAAACTCGGGCCAATAGTTGGATTACATGCAGTACAGTAAAACCTGGGATTGCGAGCATAATTCATTACAGAAACATGCTTGTAATCCAAAACACTAGTATATCAAAGTGAATTTCCCCATAAGAAATTAAGGAAACTCAAATGATTTGTTCCACAACCATTTATTCATAAGGCCTCGTACACACGGACGGACTGTCCACTGAAATCGGTCCGCCGGACCGTTTTCAGCGGACATGTCCGCCTGGAGATTTCTGTCTGATGGTTGTACACACCATCAGACAGAAATCCGCGCGTACACAATACGCGGTGACGTGGCCGCGGCGACGTGCGCGGCCCTGGAAGGTCAATGCTTCAATGCCTGTCCGACGGACAGGCTTTCAGCGGACATGTTTCTTAGCATGGTCGGCTGGACAAATGTCCGCTGGAAACCTGTCCGGTCGGCCGTACACACGACCGAACATGTCTGCTGAAACTGGTCCGCGGACCAGTTTCAGCAGACATGTTCGGTCGTGTGTACTGGGCCTAAGTCCTTCAATTTATAGTCCGTATAAAAAGATTATAGCAATGTGATGGGTTGTGTAACCATAACATGTCCATCCACAAATGGAAGACTCCACAAGGGGATTAGAAGCAGAATACAGTAAGTGCTACAGAGTATAAAAGAGAAGAGAGGCGACTCTAAGTGTAGCAATATGTTGCAAAATGTTGTACCTTCATTAAATGTAACCATATTTATAATTTTAAGTTAGTTACTCTCAAACCAAGGTTTTACTGTATACTGATGATGCCCATGCTGCATGGTGCAAGGAACTACATCTGTGTCTACTGAGGGGGGTCTACTTCATCCTACAGAAATATTTTTTGCTCCATTTATGAGGATTTGTATGTGCAATAGCCAATATGGCTTAATGAGGTGCATTGTTTAGTTTATGGTGGGGTGCTTGTTAGGAGGAATTAGGTTCAGTTTTTTTATACATATTTCAAGGCCTTATGAAGAGTGTGGGAATCAGCTGAGTTTAGCTGTTTGAGGAGGTTACTTTATCACGGCGATGTACTGTGATAAGCAGCAGGGAAATGTCACCGCGATGTGAGGAGAAAAGGTTGGAGAGAAAGTGGGGAAGGATTTTCAAGGTGCACACAGGAATTTGTGAGGAAACCTATGATTCTGAGAGAAAGGGTCAGAGGTTATTCCTCACACATATATAAAAAATATTAAATAAAACACATAGAAATCCCCCCTACACAGCCATAATATTACAATAAAATATAAGAGAAGCAAATGTTTTTTTTTTTTTTCACATTTATAAAATATTGGATCAGGATTTGTTTACCTTTCAAAGACTTTTGTATTAAAGCGGGGGTTCACCCAAAAATCAACTTTCTGCCATTAGATCCAGCATACTGCTGACATCTGCAGTATGCTGTTTTTTTTTTTTTTGTACTTATCGTTTTATCAGTCTATGTTATCCGGCTCCGAGCGGGGATTCCTTCTGGGTATAGGCGTTCCTAAGCCAAGCGGAGTTGATTGACGGGCTGCTAAAGTGCGTCACGCCTTCCGAAAATACCCGAAGTGACGCTCGAGTGTTTACGGCGCCTGCGCAGTCAGCTCTACACCGCAGGCGCAGGCGCTGTAAACACTCGAGTGTCACTTCAGGTATTTTCGGAAGGTGTGACGCGCCTCTGCATCCATGTTGATGCGGCTGTTGCTAGCGTAAAAAAAAAAAAAATTGCTGGGTAAACTGAACTTGTACCTCAGTCTTATGTACCTCCCTGCATGCCACTACAGCACAGGGAAAAAAGGGGAAAAACCCCAGTAAATTGAGGGATAAGTTGTAACAACGCATCACACACTAGGGTGACCAGACATGCACAGTTTCTGGGTACAGTCCCCTGATTGAAGACACTGTCCCCGGACCAAGTCTGTCCCTGGTTTTGTCCCCGGATTGGATTTTAACAGGGGCTGGGGCAATTTTAAAGACAGTGGCCCAGATTCTCAAAGGAGATATGACGGCGTATCTCCAGATACGCCGTCGTATCTCTGAGTCTGAGCCGTCGTATCTATGCGCCTGATTCTTAGAATCAGTTACGCATAGATTTGTATTAGATCCGACCGGCGTAAGTCTCTTACGCCGTCGGATCTTAACTGCATATTTATTCTGGCCGCTAGGGGCGTGTACGCTGATTTACGCCTAGATATGTGTAAATCAGCTAGATATGCGAATTCACGAACGTACGCCCGGCCGTTTACGTTAGGCTTTTCCTGGTGTAAAGTTACCCCTGCTATATGAGGCGTACATGCGGCGTACCAATGTTAAGTATGGACGTCGTTCCCGCGTCAAATTTTAAAAATTTTACGTCGTTTGCGTAAGTCGTCCATGAATGGGGCTGGACGTAATTTACGTTCACGTCGAAACCAATACGTCCTTGCAGCGTACTTTGGAGCAATGCACACTGGGATATGTCCACGGACGGTGCATGCACCGTTGGTAAAAAGCGTCATTTACGTGGGGTCACATAACATTTACATAACACACGCCCACATCTTCCACATTTGAATTAGGCGGGCTTACGCCGGCCTATTTACGCTACGCCGCCACAACTTACGGAGCAAGTGCTTTGAGAATACTGCACTTGCCCGTCTAAGTTGCGGCGGCGTAACGTAAATAGGATACGTTACGCCCGCTCAACGATACGCCGCTGTACGTGAATCCGGGCCAGTCAGTGCAGAATAAAAAAAAAAATCTGAATTGCACACCTCCACTCTGCCGCTCCTACTAGCTTAGGGGGGTGGTTTTTTTTTTCATTATCTGTTCCCCTTTTTGATGATCATGTGCTGGTTGCAGCGGAGGGAATATTTCTTCCGTTCCTGGTGCATGCCCATTCAGCTCCGCTCGCATGTTCTTCTGCCTTGGCTCAAGTCCCGGCCAGCCGCCTGCCTGCTTATCTCCTTGCCTTCCCTGGCAGAGTGATCTTCCTCTGCTCCCCACCCAGTAGTAGCCGGGGACGGAAGAGTAATGCCGTGTACAGGGGCGGACTGACCATTGGGGCACTCGGGCACTGCCCGAGGGCCCCATGCCACTAGGGGGCCCCATCAGGGTTGCCAGCCTCAGTAAAACCAGGGACAGTATGTAAAAATCTGTGTTTTATAGCCTTTCCAGTACATTTTCAGTATGTGTATGTTTATACTGTGTACTGTGTGTATGTGTATACTGTGTGTGTATATTATGTATGTATACTGTATGTATGTGTGTGTGTGTGTGTGTATATACTGTGTACTTCTTGTATGTGTATACTGTGTATGTGTATACTGTGTGTATGTGTATACTGTGTGTGTATATTGTGTATGTAGACTGTATGTGTGTGTGTATGTGTATACTGTGTGTGTATATTGTGTATGTATACTGTATGTGTGTGTATGTGTATACTGCGTACTGTGTGTATGTGTATACTGTGTGTATGAGTATACTGTGTGTGTATATTGTGTATGTAGACTGTATGAGTGTGTGTATGTGTATACTGTGTACTGTGTGTATGTGTATACTGTATGTGTGTGTGTATACTGTGTGTGTATTTTGTATATGTATACTGTATGTGTGTATGTGTATATTGTGTATGTATATTGTATGTGTGTGTGTGAGTATACTGTGTGGCCCCATAATCTATTGCCCGGCGGCCCCATAATCTCCTATTGCCCGGGGGCCCCATAATCTCTATTCTATATCTAAAGTCCGATGGAATTCATCAGAATTTCCAATGGAAAAAACGTTTTCCATCAGAAATTCCGATCGTGTGTACGGGGCATTAGTCTTGACAGGCTGTGAGGCGGGCGACAGCAGCAACGGGCAGAGAGTCGCTGATTGCCGCCATTACTAGTAAAAAAAAAAAATATGTGCCCGGATTTTATTAAAAAAAATTTAATTAAATTAAATTAAAGTTAAGTCACCTTAACACACCCCTACACAAAGTATTGTGTTTCAGCATGCAGGCTGGTATGAATAAGCCCTTGAAAAAAAAAGAAGAAAAAAAACTCATGAATTGTTAAAATTCGTTAAATGCGTTATATGCACTATAGGATGTGCCAGCTGCTGTGGGCAGGCCCCACATGCATTTGGTGCAGCAGTTGCGAGCAGCAAAACATTGTCACTTGCCAAATTGAATGTGTAAGGCCCCGTACACACGACCAAACATGTATGCTGAAACTGGTCCGCGGACCAGTTTCAGCATACATGTTTGGTCGTGTGTAGGTGCGAGCGGGCCGAATTCCAGCAAACATTTGCCCGCCGGGCCTTTTCCCAGCGGGCAAATATTCGTGGACGTGTTTTAAAACCGTCCGCTGGAATCCTGCCCGCTCGGATATGTACGGTCGTCAGTACAGACCTACCGTACATGTCCGAGCGCCCGCCGTCCCTCGCATGCGTCGAATGACTTCGACGCATGCGTGGAAGCCTTTAAATGGCAGGCCCGCCCACGTCTCCGCGTCATCGCCGCGTCATCGTCGCGGCGACGACGCGGAAACGCCCCGCGTATTGTTTACGCGCGGACTTCTGTACGATGGTGTGTACAACCATCGTACAGAAGCCCTCTGGCAGGCATGTACGGTGAAAACGGTCCGACGGACCGCTTTCATCGTACATGTTTGGTCGTGAGTACCCGGCCTTATAGAGCTGCACGATTCTGGCCAAAATGAGAATCGCGATTTTTTTGCTTAGAATGAAGATCACGATTCTCTCACGATTCTCACGGCGTAAAATCTTTTACATTTATATATATAAAAAAAAAAAAATAGGCTAACTTTACTGGCTAGTTTTTTTCCCCAAAAAAATTGCATTTAAAAAGACTGCTGCGCAAATACAGTGCAACATAAAATATTGCAACAACCGCCATTTTATTCTTTAGGGTCTCTACTAAAAAATTATATAATGTTTGGGGGTTCTAAGTAATTTTCTAGCAAAAAAATAATGATTTTAACTTGAAAAGAGCTGTCAGAAAAAGGTTTGGTGTTTAAGTGGTTAAACGTTCCTAATTTACATACAGAAGTTTATTCCTTTGATGTAAAAGTCAATGGGGTGGATTCAGAAAGCAATTGCGTCTGCGTATCCATAGATACGCAGCGTAATTGCTTAGTTGCGCCGGCGTAACAACTTTTCTGTATTCAGAAAGCTCGATACGCCGACTGCAGCCTAAGATATGACTGGCATAAGGCTCTTATGCCGTCGTATCGTAGGCTGCATTCTTACGATGGCCGCTAGGTGGCGTTCCCGTAGTGGTCAGCGTAGAGTATGCAAATTGCATACTCACGCCGATTCACAACCGTACGCGCGCCCGGCGTTCGCATTTTACGTCGTTTACGTTCGGTTTCTGCGTAAGGCTGCTCATGTTATTAGCAGGAGCAGCCAATGCTAAGTATACCCGTCGTTCCCGCGTCGCGATGTTTGAAAATTACGTTGTTTGCGTAAATGAATCGTGAATGGCGCTGGACACGTTAAAGCAAATGACGTCCTTGCGACGTCATTTACCGCAATGCACGTCGGGAAAGTTTCCCGACGGAGCATGCGCACTACGTTCGGCGCGGGAATGCGCCTAATTTAAATGATCCACGCCCCCTACGGGATCATTTAAATTACGCGCGCTTACGCCGGCCAGTTTTATGGTGCGCCCCCGCAAATTACAGAGCTACTGCTTCGTGAATGAAGCGTAGCGCACGTAATTTACGGAGGCGTAGCGTAAAAACGGTACGCTGCGCCTCCGTAAGAGGGCGCAAATCTACCTGAATCTAGGCCAATGTTTAGACTTAACTTTCCACTGATAAAGAATGTTTTCAAAACTTGGCAGGCTGCCCAGACTGACTTTTGGCTGAGAGCAGAGAGGAAATTCTTTGCATACCAAAGTGCAGAGAGAAAATTATTTTCATGTCAAAGATCGTGAAACTCTGTGGGCCAGATTCAGATAGGAGATACGCCGTCGTATCTCTAAGGCCGGTCGGATCTATGCGGCTGATTCATAGAATCAGGTTCCGCATAGATCTCCCTAAGATCCGACAGGTGTAAGTGACTTACACCGTCGGATCTTAGGCTGCAATTCCAGGCCGGCCGCTAGGTGGCGTTTCATTTTTTGCACGCGACGAATATGCAAATGAGGATTTCCGCCAATTCAGAAACGAACGACCGCCCTGCGCATTTATTTTTACGTCGCTTGCGTTAGGCTTTTTCCGGCGTATAGTTACCCCTGCTATGTGAGGGGTATCCTATGTTAAGTATGGCCGTCGTTCCCACGCCGAGTTTTGCATTTTTACGTCGTTTGCGTAAGTCGATTCAGAAAAGAGCTGGACGCAAGTTACGCTCACGCCGAAACCTAGAGACGTAATTTGGAGCAATGCACACTGGGAAAATTCGCGGACGGCGCATGCGCTGTTCGATCGGCGCGGGGAAGCGCCTAATTTAAATAGTACACTCCCCCTAGCCGCGGAATTTGAATTCCGCCGGGGGATTTACGATACGCCGCCGCAAGTTTTGAGGTAAGTGCTTTCTGAATTAAGCACTCGCCTCAAAAACTTGCGGCGGCGGATCGTAAATCAGATAGGTTACGCGGATCTAAAGATCCCCTAACCTATCTGAATCCGGCCCAGTGTCAAGAATTGCACCGGGAAAAAGATTGCGATAACGATTCTTGACGATCAATTGTGCAGCTCTAATGTGTTACGCATTTTTTTTTTAATTCACCTGTGCACCACAATACAGACCTTTAGATCAGTGGTCTCCAAACCGCAGCCTGGTGGTCAAATACGGTCCTTTACTTGCTTTTATCCGGCCCTTGTAGCACTATTCCTTCCATTGACACTGACGATGAAACTTAATTCCTTTTATTGATACCAACAATGGGCCACTATTCCTCCCACTGATGCCACCTTTGGTGCACAATTCCTTCCATGGACACAACGATGGGGCATAATTCCTTCTATTGATACCCACAATGGGCCACTATTCCTCCCACTGACACCAACAATGGGCCACTATTCCTCCCACTGACACCAACAGAGGGCCACTATTCTTCCCAATGACACCAACAATGGGGCATTATGCCTCCCACTGACCCCAATAATGAGTCAGAATTCCTTCCAAGGGCACCAACAACACCAACACCAAGGACACCAACAATGGGGCACTATTCTTCTCACTGACACCAACTATATGGCATTGTTTACTCCTACTGTCTGCCAATACATCTTCTACTCCCAATGTCCCTAGTCGGGCCCCCCTAATGTTTGAACAACAGTAAACTGGCCCTTTGTTTAGAAAGTTTGGAAACCCCTGCTATAGATGATAATAAACTCACTTCTGAGGGCCCATTCACACTAGAAACTGCATGTGAATCACACAGGCTCACAATCCGTGTTCCTGTGCGATTCACATTCAGTTCTGTGCAGTGCGATTGGGAATGATCTGAAATTGCACTGCACCACACCAAAAATAGTGCATGCACTGCTTTTGGAAATGCACTGCAACCAGATGGCATGGTACGCACTACACTCGTGACCTGGACTTGGGATGCTGTTAATTTTACACTGACACTCACTGCAGATCGCAAGGGCAGTGCGATTTGAATGCGTTGCAGGAAGCTGGCACAGAAAGCGGGTTTCTCACACGGCATTCTAATGTGAACGGTCCCTTAGGGTCAAGGGAGGAGGAATGAAGAACTGTGTGCTGCAAAGTGCCAAATTGGATACTTTACTGCACAAGAAATCCTATAAATTATGCCTGATTAATATATAAAATGGTCACTTCCTTTTTTTTTTTTTTTTTCAGTGATCAGGAGCTTTTCGTTAGCGTGCAGGGTGTTGTGTTTGCAATATTGCATGCAAATATGCAGCCGCTCAGGGCTAAGGCCCATCTGCTGAGAGGTCGCATATTTACATGCTGTCGGTACCAACAACTTAATGAACAGACACAAAAATCATTTTTTTGGGGGGGCTCCAGCTTCCACTTCCTTCCGTGGCTCTGCAGTGCCAGAACGAAGTTTACCTATCCCTCTCCCTGCAATCTTCTGGGACCGTTACAGGTCCCAGAGGATTGCCCGCCCAATGACAGTGTGCAGCGTGGCATGCGCATGCGCAGTGTACACCCGGCTGTGAAGCCACAGCCAGGCACCCACAGTCTCAATTCCGGCGCCTCGGAGAGGAGTGGGGCTTTGTGCGCCTGCATCGCTGGACCCTGGGACAGGTAAGGGTCTGATTATTTTTTTTTTTTATCTTAATTTCTCTTTATTGTTTTAAAAAAAAATATATATATATAAACATAGATACAGGTTTATATGCTTACATATCTGTAGTATAAAATTGCTTAATTTAGTTACATTAATACAAATAAACAAACATACATTATTTAGATTCATTGATTTACCCCCTCCCCTCCCTCTCTTCTCCCCCCTCCCCCCCCCCCGCCAATATTATAAAGCGATAGGAGTAGGTATCTTCATCCTAATTAGTTTTTAGTTGGTTGAAGGAGAGAGGGCAAAAAGAAAAAAGCGGAATCCCAGAGGCATATAAAAGAGAATCCAGTCCATCGGAAGGCAGAGAGTGCAGAGATGTCCTTAGTTTCTCTTTGTCGTTAGAGAGCTTTACCAGCCTCTGAGATAGTGGTATTTACACACTCTATACAGGGGCTATCTCTCAAAGGGGACTCCCATTTCTATCAACCAAGGCTCCCACACTCTTCTAAATCTGTTGTAGTTTCCTTGTTTAATAAAGGCTACCCTCTCGCACCAAATCAGAGCATTGATTGTTTCAACCCAATTCTCAACTGTTGGAGGTACATGCGCTTGCCATCTCTGTGCTATTAGCTTCCGAGCTTGGAATAGGCACCTAAGTACACTTTCCATGGCTCCTACGGGGATTCTATGGTCTTTCATATCACCTAGCAGGCAAGTTCTAGCCTCCGGTTCTAAAGAGGTCTTGAAGATCTTATTGATCTTGATTATCACTGCTGTCCAATATCTAAAGAGCTTGGGGCATCTCCAGAACATGTGTATAAGGTCCCCTGTTGCCCTACACCTGGGGCATTCATCGTTTTGCTTCCAACCTAGTGCAAACATTTTTTTAGGGGTATTATAGACCCAGTGGAGTAGAAATAGGTGGGACAGTCTCTGAGCTGGGGCAATTGACACCAGTGTTCCTCTATATAGGATTTCATTCCACTTCTCCGGGGTCAATAGCCCAATATCTCTTTCCCACTTTTCTCGGCTCTTAGCCACCCCGATTTGACTTATGGATTTGGCCCCCAATTTGTCGTATAGTACAGAGATTTGACCTTTTGTAATGTTAGTCTGGATCATTTTGAGAAGTACAGGGGTATGAGTCCTAACCATCGGATGGATCTTGAACTGAGTCTGGAGAGCATGCCTAACCTGTAAATAATTAAAGAATGTCTTATTTGGTATATTAAATTCATCTCTCAATTCCGAGAAAGTTTTAATAAGGTTTCCCTCATACATGTGTAATAGCCGTGTTATCCCCTGGTTCTCCCAAGTTTTAGGAATTTCTATGTCTCTAAGTTCTGTTAGGTTCTTATTATGCCAGAGGGGGGCAAACTCAGTTACACCAGTATATCCCAACAAAGCTTTCGTAGTCTGCCATACCTTGTTAATTAGCTTTACAGTTGGGCATTGATAGTGAAATGAGTTTGCCTCTAGGGCTTCTATTAGGATCGTATGTGGAGCCCTTGATAGCATCAATTTAAAATTATTATTGCCCAGCTTTTGAGAGCCACACCCCACTATGTGCTGTAGTTGGGATGCCAAGAAATATGTTCTCGGGTGTGGGACCGCCATCCCCCCCTCCTTCACCGGCAGTTGCATAGTCTGAAGTCTAATTCTGGCCTGACCTCCCTTCCACACCAACTCCCTAAACAGTGTCTCTATTCGCTTAAACCATATTTGGTTCACCCAGACTGGAGAGCTGTGAAGGGCATATAGTATCTGGGGAAGCCAGATCATTTTTATCAAATTGCATCTGCCAGCTACAGAGAGGGGGAGGCGGCTCCAGATATCTTTTTTTAGTTTCAATTTTAACAGTAGTGGAGCGATGTTATTACTGGTGTACTCCTTGACCTCGCTAGTGATCCAGACCCCCAAGTATTTCAATTTTGTTGTAATTTTCAACTGGGGCATTTCGGCTATTGTCTGGTCCCCCAACGGATCTATCGGGAGTAAGGCCGACTTATCCCAATTAACCACTAGTCCCGAAAACTTTCCAAACTCCCCGACCATTTGGACCACTGTGGTCAACGAGCTATCCACATTCCCTATAAAAAACAGGACATCGTCCGCGAAGAGCGATATCTTGTCTTCCTCTGAACCCCTTCTAATCCCCTGTATGTCTTTATTTAGTCTAGTTTTGATAGCAAGAGGTTCCATGGCAAGTGCGAACAGGAGCGGTGAAAGGGGGCAGCCCTGTCTCGTCCCTCTCTCGAGCTTAAATGTGTCTGAGACTTCACCATTAATTTTGATTTTTGCTCGTGGTTCGCTATATAGGAGTTGAACCCACTTAATAAACAATGGGCCAAATCCAAAGCTTTCTAATACCTTCCATAGGTATGGCCACTCAATGCTATCGAAGGCCTTAGCTGCGTCTAAGGCCAACAGTGCTCTGGGGCCCTCGTTGTCAGTGGGGATCTGTATATTTAGGAAGGCCCTTCTGATGTTTATGCTGGTTGACCTGTTTGGAATGAACCCTGATTGATCCGAGTGGATAAGGCTCTCAATACACCCTTTTAGTCGGTTTGCCAGTACTTTAGCAAGAATTTTTGCGTCTGTACAGAGCAATGATATTGGACGATAAGAGGTAGGATCTAATTTATCTTTTTCCTCCTTATGGATCACAACAATCGTTGCCTCCATCATAGAGGAAGGAAGTTGCCCCTCCAAGAAAGCACTTTTTAAAATCTGAAGCAGTTCTGGTAGTAAGATTTCACTAAAGCGTTTGTAGATCTCTATTGGGAGCCCGTCCGGGCCAGGTGATTTATGGCTGGACATCCCCGCTACTGCCGACTGTAGTTCTTCCAGTGTAAGTGGGGATTCCAGTTTTTCCCTGTCCACTTCTGGGAGAATTGGAACTGGAATTCCCTGAAAGAAGGCCTCCATTCCTGCATTTCCTCCCCTAGACTTATAGAGGGATTTATAAAAGCCATGAAATGTTTGTCTTATCTCACTACTATCAGTGGAAATATCGCCTGTTAAGGCCCTAATTGCCGAGATATTTGAAGAGGGGGAATTGGCCCGAGTCAGCAAAGACAAAACTCGCCCCACCTTCTCCCCCTCCCCAAATTGGGCTTGTTTCTGGAATATTCGATGGTTCTCTGCCTTTCTCATGGTGGCCATCTTATAGGCCTTCTGTTTGTCGAGCCACTCTCTTTGACTACTTACGGACGGGGTCTCAATATATCTTTGTTCAGCTACCATCACTTCACTTCTAAGATCCTCTTCCCATGCCCTAGACTCCCTCTGCACTCTTGCCACTCCCTGGATCAACAAACCCCTCAAATAGGCCTTCAGCGAGTCCCAGACCACTCCAGACCTTGCCGAGCCTGTATTTATTTCGAGATATTCTTTCAAGCTGTTCAACATTTCCTGTGGTTCACCCAATAGCTCAAGCCAGTATGGGCTGATTTTCCACTCTCTTTGAAGGATATTCTTACTCCTCCTAATAACTAGGTCCAATGGTGAGTGGTCTGAGACCCCCCTTGGTCCATATTCTATCTCCTTGACCATACCCAGAGCCAACTCGTTGCCCAAGGCCATGTCAATTCTGGACAAGGTAGCATGGGAGCTAGAGAGACAGGAATACTGTCGAATACAAGGATGGCGAGTGCGCCAAATGTCCTTTAGTCCCATCTCATCCAGGAATCGGGTCAATCGGCTCCCTTGTTCTATATTTGGTTCGTGTGCAAAGGGAAATCTATCATAGGCTCTGTCTAGCACTTCATTGTAGTCGCCTACTGCTATCAGAGGAGTATCGGTTTTATCCAGCATAAATTCCACTAGTTTCTGTAAGACATCGAACTTAAATGGGGGGGGGATGTAGATATTGGCAAGAATATAGGGCTTATTTTCAATAGAGCAGGCCAAAAATACATACCGACCCTGTTCGTCTATCCAACTCCTCTCACAAGTAAATGACACACCTTTCCCCACCATTATGCTCACTCCCCTCGAATATGAGGAGTGTACAGAATGGTAGCGAAATGGGAATTTTCGAAGGCCCAACTGGGTCATTGTATCCTTGGTTAGGTGTGTTTCCTGTAAGCAGAGTATCCCTGGCCCCCCTTCTTCCATTGATGCTAACACCAGTGCTTTCTTAGTGGGGTCCCCTAGCCCCCGTACATTCCAAGATCTAATCCTCAGAGCCATAGACTAAATAAAATAGTAATAACATGAAATAAGATAACGCCATATAAGGCAGCCACTCTCTTTTTTTTTTTTTTTTCCCTCTCTCCTTCTTTTTCTCTACCCCTCAACCGCCTCTCTTCCTTTTTCCCATCTTCCTGTTGCTTATCAAGACCAAGACCTCTCCTCTTTTCCATGATAGTTAAGGTATCTCTCCCCCCCAAAATTCTCTCCCAACACCCTCCCTCCCAGATCTCCCTCCCCCTGCCCACCTGGGCTACCCCATAGGGCTTCACCTGTGACCTCACCACTCTCACCTAACCACATCCATCCTCCCATTCTCACACTTATTCGCCTCTCTCTCCCTCTGTTGAGGAGCGAGAGCCTCTCATCTCCACCCCCCCATTACCCTAGTCAGAATCTGGTACCCCATCTCCCATACCTGAAAAAGAGGCTACCTATCTTCCCCAAAAAAAAAAAAAAGGGGGGGGGAACCCCACAATTAATCAAATTGGTCAAATAGATCCAGTTATCGGAAAGTGTAACAATCTAGGCTAGTTGTAATCATTGACATAGTAGAAATAAACATATTGCACCCCCACCCCCCGATTGTTAAAATTAATTAATTGTCGATACATATAGAAACTCAATTGAGCTAAACCCACTAATAATAAAAAATAAGCGTAGTTCAACTGTAAAAATGTCAAAAAAAAAAAAAAGTGCCTATAGTTACAGACTGCTCCCTCTATACCCCAAAGCGATTTCCACCTAAAAAAGAAAAAAAAAAAAAAAAGGGGGGGGGGGAGAGAGAAAAAGAAAAGGAAAAGAGGGACCCCACCATTGGTCGAGTTAATCAAGTTAAGATAGTGCAAGAATCTAAGCAAATTTAAATCATTGACATTGACATAATGAAAATGAACATAGTGCACCCCCGTCCCCATTTAATGAGATTAATCAATTATCAATACGTGTAATGTATCAAACCAGCTAAACCCAGTGTTAGTAAAAAAGTAATCATAATTCAACTATAAAAGTGTCACATGAGTGTCTATAAATAGGAATTTCTCTATACCCCAGATCCACCCCCCCCCCCTAAAAAAAAAAAATAAATAAAAAAAAAAAAAGGGGGGGGGGGGACAAAATAGTGGAACATTTAATATCACATATCGTCTAATGCGATCTCCCTTATATACATGATCAAGCTAAGGGAGAAAAAAAAAAAAAAAAGGGGGGGGGAGGATGAGGGGGGACCCCCAAGTTAATTGACTTAGGCCAACTATCCATATAGTATAGAAGTAAGTATTGTATTGTGTGACTATACAAGTGATTATACAAGTGGCAATACATATCACTCCCTCAAAAAAAAAGGAAAAAAGGAAAAAAAAAAAAAAAATCTTACCATACTGATTTTCCCTGCCCTCCCCCCTCCCCTCTCCCCCTGAAAAAAAAAAAAAAGGGGAGAACCCTCACAAAAATATTAAGACATTTGGTGAAACATTTAGTGCTAATAATCTTATAATACTATTCTTCTTGTGTAGTCAATCAGTGGGAAATTGTTTCAGTAGCTCAGTTGCTACCCAATAGAAAAGGTGTCCCTCTCCAAAAACCTCTCCAAAAACCAAGAAAAAAAATAAAGAAGGATAGGTATATATCTATACTATGTCAATGTCTATAGATCTTTGCTATTTGCTTCCAGCCATTGTGTCCCCTCTGCCGGCGAGTTGAAAAAAAAAGTATTGCCAAAGGCTGTGACCCGTAAACGAGCCGGATACTGTAAGGCATATACCACCTTGTGGTGCTGTAGGGTACGCTTTATTTGTATAAATTCGGCTCTACGTTTTTGTAGATCAGGAGAGAAGTCGGGGTAAAAGGAAATTCTCGCTCCGTTGTACATAATATCCCCCCTTTCCCTGGCTTTTTGAAGCAAGGTGACTTTATCGCCATAATAGAAAAACTTAAAAAGTAATGATCTAGGACGTCCTCCTTCCTGCGGGGGTTTGAAAGGGACTCGATGGGCCCTCTCAATAGAAAAGAAAGCTGAAAAAGTGGCGGGACCAAAGATTTCCCTAAGCCAGTTCTCCATAAAGGATATAGTGTTGGGGCCCTCACTCCTTTCCGGAAGACCGATCACTCGAATATTATTTCTTCGAAGCCTATTCTCGATTTCATCTAATTTGGCTGCTTGTTGGTTCGTTTTCTCCTGTAAGCCCCTAAGTTCATTCTCAAACGGATATAGAGTATCCTCAACCGTACTTATTCGTTCTTCCAGGGTAGTAACTCTTTCAACAGTTTTACTCATATCCTGATGTATTAAGACCAGCTCTTCTCTCAGGTTTTTTAGCTGATTATCAAAGCCCACCATAAATTCTTTACAATCATTGACAGCCAGCAGAACATCCTTCAGTGTAGGTTCTTCTACTAATACAGGCCCAGGTAGGGTGGTAAGGTCAGGTATTGCAGGTGCAGCCAGTGCAGATTCGGTCCCATGCCCCCCCCCCCCTCAGGCCCTTTAATACCCGGGGCCTTGGTCACAGCTAGATTTATGGGGTTGGTTGGTTTAGAGGCCACCGAACCCTGGCTTTTCCTAACAGCCGATGCTCCTACGGAGCCCTTAGGCTGTGTAGCTGATGGTGATAGGCCTCCTTTAGTGGGTGAATGAGATGTAGACTGAGAGGGATGAAAAAAACGCTCTAGCTTAGCCGCTGCAACCTGACTACCCTTCTCCTTTCCCTTAGCAGACCGTGTGGTGGGAGCTCCCTCTGTGTGTTGCTGGTCCTCAGGCCCACGTTTGGTAGTCATAGTGAACATGTGTATGAGTTACAGGGGGGAAAAAAAAAATTTTAGTTACCATACAAAATGTCTCCAAAAGGGAAAAAAAAAAAAAGAGAGAGAGAAAAAAAAAAAAAAGGGGGGGGGGGGAGGGTCGAATTTCTGAGGGGTTCCTAGGGACTGTCAAGGATCCCCACCTCGTAACAGTTCGTGTGGGAGGGTAATCCCCCTTTGGGGTAAAATGGGGAGCAAGTTGCAATTTATGCAATACACAGTCCAGCAATCTATATAGCAGGCAAATCTATTGATAAGTTTTAAGTTTGATAATTTTGCAAACCACTCCTCCTTTTATCCTTTTCCCCCCTTCTTTAAAGGGTACTTGCATCCACTCTCTCTATTCCTTTACATGTGGTATATAGCAGTCCTTAAGGAAAGAGAGGAGAGACATCGATACAACTCAGGCAGCCATCAGGGAGCCTTAGGTGGCCATACCTCTGTACAGGAGCAGATATCTCCTTACCAGTACCGCCGCGTTAGTGTCCCGCTCCTCTATGGGCTCCTCTGTCCCCTGCAATGGTGTCCAGTAACTCTCCTCTGACACGCCGACCCGTCTCTCCTCACTCTAGTCAGCGTGACAGGCAAACACACGAAGTCCCGTAGTCTCGCGAGATCTCGGGAGCAGCGCCGGGGGAGGCTCCAGGCTCCAGACTCTCGCCTCTCCCTCTCAGCGTGCACAGCAGCTCCAGCCCACACAGCCCGCAGACCGGCACACAGCGCCCAGCAGCGTCAAGTCCCTGAGCCCCAAACAGCCGAAGTCCAAGGCAGGAGGTAGGCGGCAATGCTATTGAGATAACAATCTCCAGGGATAGGGATCCGTTCGTGGATTTAGATATAGCAGTGGAGCGGCATGGTTTTTCACCAGTTTATCCTCTGGTGTGGGGAGGTGTGGAGGTCCTCACTCACTCATACTGCCGCCACTACTCTCACACTCGCTCCCTCGCTCCCTCCTGCATCCGGTCACGCCCTCTGGGTCTGATTATTAAAAGACAGCAGCTGCAGTATTTGTAGCAGCTGACTTAAATTTTTTTTTTAAGGCGGAACTCCGCTCTAAGGACTGCCCAGCGTACATTTACTGCGGCAGGGCAACCCTTGAGCGCAAAATCATGTACCTGTACATGATTCCTCCTTCGGGGTCTGGGGCGTGCAGGTGCGCCACCGGAGTACCATTCCTGCTGTGATTGGACACAGCGGGAGCCAATCAGCAGGTCCCGCGGACGCGATGTCCGTTCGGAACCCAGCGATCGTTCGTAGAGAGGCAGAACGGCGGTCTGCTTATGTAAACAAGGCAGACCGACCGTTCTGCTAGTAAGAAAGACAGAGATCTTGGGCCAGATTCACGTAGGAGAACGTATATATCTGCGTGCGTATCGTATCCTATTTACGCTACGCCGCCGCAACTCAGACAGGCAAGTGCTGTATTAACAAAGCACTTGCTCCGTAAGTTGCAGTGGCGTAGCGTAAATTGGCCGGCGTAAGCCCGCGTAATTCAAATGTGGAAGAGGTGGGCGTGTTTTATTAAAATGAGCCGTGACCCCATGCAAATGAAGCGCCAATCGTACGGTGCATGCGCGCGCATGCTCAGTATCACGTCGAATTTACTCCATAAGATACGCCAGGCCCAATGCCTGTGACGTGAACGCAACCTACGCACAGCCCCATTCACGTACGACTTACGTAAACTATGTAAAAATATACGCTTGCTGACGTCCATACTTTGCATTGGCTGCACCTCATATAGCAGGGGTAACTTAACGCCGGACGTAAGCCTAACGTAAACGGCGTAGCGGGCGCAAGTACGTTCATGAATCGGCGTATCTACCTAATTTACATATTCGACGCGTAAATCTACGGAAGCGCCCCTTGCGGCCAGCGTAAATATGCACCCAAGATACGACGGCGTAGGAGACTTACGTCGCTCGTATCTTGGCCAAATCTATGCGTAACTGATTCTAAGAATCAGACGCATAGATACGACGGCTCACATTCGGACTTACGACGGCGTACGTGGAGATACGCCGTCGTAAGTCCACTGTGAATCTGGCCCCTTGTGTTTCTGCTAAGCAAAAACACAGATCTTTGTTTTCCTCCAGTGTCAACATTCCCAACAAAGTTAGCAAGCACTCCCTAGGAGCACACTTAACCCTTTAATCGCCCATGTTAACTCCTTCCCTGCCAGTGTCATTTTTACAGCAATCAGTGCATTTTTTGTAGTACTGATCACTGAATTGGTGTCACTGGTCCCCAAAAAGTGTCAGATTTGTCGCAGTCCCGCTATAAGTTGCTGATTGCTGCCATTACTAGTAAAAACATAAAAATAAAAAAAAAAGACCATAAATCTATCCCATAGTTTGTAGATGCTATAACGTTTGCGCAAACCAATCAATATATACGATAATTGGGATTAAATTGGCCTAAATCAGGGATCCTCAAACTACGGCCTTTCCAGCTGTTGCGGAACTACACTTCCCATGAGGCATTGTAAAACTCTGACATTCACAGACATGACTAGGCATGATGGGAATTGTAGTTCCTGAACAACTGGAGGGTCATAGTTTGAATATCCATGGCCTAAATTGATGAAGAAATTTTATTTTTTTATTGGATTTTTATTTAACAGAAAGTAAAAAAATATATATATATATTTTTTCAAAATTGGCAGCCTTTTTTTGTTTATAGCGCAAAAACCGCAGATGTGATCAGATATCACCAAAAGAAAGCTCTATTTGTGGGAAAAAAGCACATCAATTTTGTTTGGGTACAGCGGCGCACGCAATTGACAAAAGCTTTTTTTTCTCCCAAAACCTGCATCTGGCATACGTGTATCTGTATGTCCTCAGGCACAGATTTTTGGGATTTTGTATCACAGATACGTAGATTTTGGATCTTAACGCAGTGCATGTTTACGCACCTGTGTGAATGTCTCCATTGAAAAGTAAAGCACCTGCGTTCAAATCCGTAGACCAACAAAAGTGGCACATAATTGTAAAATGGAAGGAAAATGATAAATGGTTTTCAAAATCTTTTACATATAAATATCTGAAAAGTGTGGTGTGCATTTGTATGCAGCCCCTAACCCCTAATTAAAATCTAGTGAAACCAATTGCCTTCAGAAGTGACCCGATTAATACATAGAGTCCACCTGTGTGTAAATTAATCTCAGTATAAATACAGCTGTTCTGTGAAGCCCTCAGAGGTTTGTTAGAGAACAGTAGTGAGCAAACAGCATCATGAAGGCCAAGGAACACACCAGATAGGTCAGGGAGAAGTTTAAAGCAGGGTTAGGTTATGCAAAAATATCCCAAGCTTTGAACATCTTAGGGAGCACTGTTCAATACATCATCTGACAATGGAAAAAGTATGACAACTGCAAACCTACCAAGACATGGCCGTCCACCTAAACTGACTGGCCGGACAAGGACATTCATCAGAGAAGCAGCCAAGAGACCCATGGTAACTCTGGAGGAGGTGCAGAGATCCACAGGTGGGAGAATCTGTACACAGGACAACTATTAGTTGTGCACTCCACAAATCTGGCCTTTATGGAAGAGTGGCAAGAAGAAAGCCATTGTTGAAAGAAAGCCATAAGAAGTCCTGTTTGCACTTTGCAAGAAGCCATGTGGGGGACACAGCAAACATGTGGAAGAAGGTGCTCTGGTCAAATGAGACCAAAATTTTACTTTTTGCCCTAAAAGCAAAATGCTATGTGTGGCAAAAAATGAACAATGCACATCATTCTGAACACACCATCCCCACTGTGAAACATGGTGGTGGCAGCATCATGTTGTAGGGATGTTTTTCTTCAACAGAAACAGGGAAGCTTGTGAGATTTGATGGGAAGATGGATGGAGTCAAATACAGGGCAATCTTAGAAGAAAACCTGTTAGAGTCTGCAAAAGACTTGAGACTGGGGTGGAGGTTCACCTTCCAGCAGGACAACGACCCTTCTTCTTGGGTTTATATATATTTCAAGTTTTTAATTTAATGTTAAATTATTGCTCAGTAGAAGATTAATTTGTGCTTGTACATTATCATAACTATACACGTATGTGTTTGTATGTGTTAGTAACACATGTGATACAAATGTTCTTCTTTTCTATTTCATTGTGTAGAATTCCCCAGGGAAAGTGTCATGGAGGCTGAAGGTGCTGAAATGCAAGATACTGTACAAAGAGATAGCGGACAAGAAGGACCCCCCACATCCTTGAATCCAATGAGCTTTGAAAACTTTTCTCAAGTCGTCTTCCCAAACATTCTGCAGTCTTATCGACCTAAAACTGATATCCTATGCAGCTTTCACCAAAGAAAAGACTTCCTATCTGGCAGCAAAGACTGGATAGGAATTTTTAAGGTAAGTTGATATAAAGTTTTACACTCACCGGACACTTTATTAGGTACACCTGTTCAATTGATTGGTAACACAAATTGCTAATCAGCCAATCACATGGCAGAAACTCAATGCATTTAGGCATCTAGACGTGGTAAAACAACTTGCTAAAGTTCAAGCCAAGCATCAGAATGGGGAAGGAAAGGGGATTTAAGTGACTTTGAATGTGGCATGGTTGTTGGTGCCAGACGGGCTGGTCTAAGTATTTTAAAAACTGCTGATCTACTGGGATTTTCACACACAACCATCTCTATGGTATGCATAGAATGGTCCGAAAAAGAGAAAATATCCAGTGAGCGGCAGTTGTGTGGAGGAAAATGACTTGTTGATGTCAGAGGAGAATGGGCAGACTGGTTTGAGATGATAGAAAGACTCAAATAACCACTCGTTACAACCAAGGTATGCAGAATACAATCTTTGAAAGCACAGCACATGGAACCTTGAAGCAGATAGGCTACAGCAGCAGAAGACCACACTGGGTGCCGCTCCTGTCAGCTAAGAACAGGAAACTCAGGATACAATTCACGCAGGCTCACCTAAATTGGACAAGAGAACAAAAAGTTGCCTGGTCTGATGAGTCTCCATTTCAGCTGCAACATTCAGATGGTAGGGTCAGAATTTGGTGTAATCAACATGAAAGCATGGATCCATCCTGCCTTGTATCACCGGTTCAGGCTGGTGGTGGTGTAATTGTGTGGGGGATATTCTCTTGGCACACTTTAGTACCTTAGTACCAACTGAGCATCGTTTAAATGCCAGGGCCTACCTGAGTATTGTTGCTGACCATGTCCTTTCCTTTATGACTACAGTGTTCCCATCTTCTGATGGCTCCTTCCAGCAGGATAATGCACCATGTCACAAAGATCCAATCATCTCACCACTGGTTTCTTCAACATGACAATGAGGTCTCTGTACTCCAATGGTCTCCACAGTCACCACATCTCATCCAATAGAGCACCTTTGGGATGTGGTGGAACAAATCTGCACAACTGCGCAAAGCTATCATGTCAATATGGTTATGGGGGCACCCGAGCAGGTTCGCTCCCGAGCCGCATGCTTCATGTGTCCTTTCACACATGGTGCGCAGCTGGCCCCATCCCTGCTTTCTCCTCATTGGCTCACTGGCTGAGATTGACAGAAGCAGGAGCCAATGGCTACTGTTGCTTTCTAAACAAATGAAGAGGGAGAGACCCAGGAGAGCCGAGGCTTTCTTGCACATTACTGGATCGAGATGGGGCTCAGGTAAGTTTTAGGGGGAGCCTTGAGCCTTTACAACAACTTTAAAAGTACAATAAGTTTAGAAAATGCTGCTGACACTGGGATCCATAGGAAAGGCGCCCACATGTTTTGAATAAAGACACACCATTAAAATAGCAATAAACCCCAAAACAATAATTTAACATATTGTAGCTTGACAATCCTTAGATGCGGTGGCTGCATTTGATTTCTTTTTTCCTATATTTCAGATGGTGATCCAGAAATTAAAACACCTGGGGCTAGATTCAGGTAGGGGCGCGCATAGTTACGGCGGCGCAGCGTATCGTATTTACGCTACGCTGGCGTAAGTTAGAGAGGCAAGTGCTGTTTTCACAAAGCACTTGCCTTCTAAATTACGGCGGCGTAGCGTAAATGGGGCCGGTGTAAGCGCGCGTAATTCAAATGTGGATGAGGGGGCGTGTCTTATGCTAATTCTTGGTGACCCGACGTGATTGATGTTTTTCCCGAACGGCGCATGCGCCGTCCATGGAATTTCCCAGTGTGCATTGCTCCAAAGTACGCCGCAAGGACGTCATTGGTTTTGACGTGAACGTAATTTACATCCAGCCCTATTCGCGAACGACTTACGCAAACAACGTAAAAAAATTCAAATTTCGACGCGGGAACGACGGCCATACTTAACATTGCGTGCGCCTCCTAATAGCAGGAGTAACCTTACGCCGAAAAAGCCTTAGGCAAACGACGTAAAAAAATTCCGCCGGGCACACGTACGTTTGTGAATCGGCGTATCTAGGTCATTTGCATATTCTACGCTGAAATCTACGGAAGCGCCCCTAGCGGCCAGCATAAAATTGCACTCAATTATACGCCGGCGTATTCAAGTTACGTCGGCGGAGGAAGCCAATTTTTTAAACGTATCTGCCTTTGAGAATCGGCGTAAAGATACAACGGCGCAGATTTGAAATTACGGCGGCGTATCTGGAGATACGCCGCCGTATCTTGTTGCTGAATCTAGCCCCTTCTGTCTTAGGGATCAACAAGGACACCCTTGGACAGCACCATTGTCAATCTTGGGAGAGTATAGTGTTAGATGCGCTAAAATACATATAATATCCTCCCTCCCAGTACAAACCCTCAACCCAAATTACCGCTTCTTCCACAAATTCCCCCTCCCAATAAAAATCCTCTCCCCCCTTCTAGTACAACCCCCCCTCTAGCAGAAATCCTCCCCCTTTTGCACAATTCCTCTTACCGATTCCCTCCCCCCATCACTCCTCCCAGCATAAATCCACCCCAGCACAGATACGAAACAACGAATCAGACCTCAAACTCACAACTAAATACACTCACAATCAGGGCCGATCCGCCCTAAAAAGGCTCACTGTGCAAGGCGCTTAGGGCCCCGCAAAGCTGCAAAGTGCCCCCCCCAAATTACTAGAGGCCCCGCCTGGTGAGAAGTCATTTTCGACCCCTCACCGCACTTCTCAACTCGCTGGCTGCATAGGAGAAGAGGTAAGAAGTCAGCCCCCTGCTTCTCAATTTAATGTAAGATGTCATTTCCGACAGCAGAACACCCCCTCCCCCCGCTTCTCAACTTTCTTTAATGTGACATGTCACTGTCGTCAGCGCCCCCCGCTTCTCATTTTTAATGTACCATGTCATTTTGCTTAGGGCCCCAGGGAGGTCAGGATCGGCACTGCTCACAATAGATTCTTGGGTAACAGGCAGTATGGTGCAGGGTGTGTTCTCGGATAATCCTGTCAGTGGGCGCCATGGAGAGGGAGCTGTCAAGCTCGAAGAACGACCTGTCAACCCAAGGTGCTGTGTGGCCAATCAGGACATGTTTCAGAGGCAAGCAACTTCCTTCCTCTGCTGTTCTGGTGACAGCTGGATAGGAGATAACTTCCCTTCATGTTAGAGAAATTCTCGACCTTCCTGTTGTGTCTTGAAGTCATAAATTAAAGTCAAATTTGCCTATTAAAGCAAGGATAAAACTCTGCGCTACCTCAATAACATATAAAGTGACTTGTGTGCGTGAGTATGTGTGCAAATAGCCCAAATATGCTGCAGACACCCACTGTGTTCCCACTAGTAGTATTGATATATATGTATTGTCAGGGCTGGGCTCTCAGCCCTTCCTTCTCTGTGCTCAGGTTGCTCAGCTGTCGTTTAATTGCCAGTACTCATCTTTCCACAGTGGCTCACCTGTTGATCATCTCCTGTCTGTCAGTTAAGCCCACAGCCAACCCCTTCTGGCTATTTAACCTGCCTGGTTCATTGCTTCAATGCCTTTGCATTGGTCAACATATCTAGAAACTCTCTGCTATGTTGCTGTTGAAGACTTGCCCAGCTGACATCCCTTCTGGTTCCTGATCCTGTCTGCTGCCTCTGAGTACGCTGATCTCTGGATTCCTGATTTCCTGGCTTGTCCTGACTACCCGATTTGGCTACCTAATCCTGGCTATGTTTTGACTTGTTTACCAGTTGTACCATTTTTACAATTTTATTAAAAGGTGTAATTTTTATAGCATTTTCTGTCTCCGTCTGTTTCATAGTTCCTGACAGTAGGCGAAGGCAATGAATTCAGAAGATGCAGGCAATCCACCTAGTGGTATTATTTTTTTCCAGGTGAATCAGCAGGATCACCGCATGGATCAGTTTGCCATAGCGTTACAGATGCTCCTGATTCACACTTATAACCTGGATCCTCCCACTGTGGATGTTCCAGTACAACATGTGTTGCAGGCCATCCCTGCTGCTGCTCCAGTCTCTGTGGAGGCACCCGCCTCGAATATTGCCTCTGTAAGAGGTATGTCTGTTTCCGCTTCACTTCCCCAGCAATTTGGGGCTGATCCAGTTCAATGCAGTGGGTTTCTCAACCAGGTTGGGCTATACTGTGAGATGCTTCTCCAGGCGTTCCTCATAGACAGAAGCAAAGTAATCTTCATTATTTCTTTGCTTTCTGATAGAGCCTTGGCCTGGGAAAACCCTCTATGGTAGACTTAAAAGCCCATTGTCCTAAATTACCCAGAGTTTGTGGCTTCCTTTAAAAGAGTAATTGACGTTCCCGCACGCTTCACTTCTGCTGTCTATCAGAGTACGAGAATTCCATACTCTGGCAGTAGAGGTCGCTTGGAACAAAGATGAGATAGCAGCCCGAGACATATCTACAGTTTTGGAGAAGTTGATCACGTTGGCCATTCTCATTGGCTCCAGACTCCGAGAGAGACCTTCCGTTAAGGAGCGCTTGCAGAAGTGTCTGCCAGTGAAGTAGAACCTAGGCAGTTGGGCTTCACACGTCAGTGCAGATGAGAGGGCCTTTAGAAGAAGGGATAGATTGTGCCTTTATTGTGGCCTGGCAGGTCACTTCTTAAAACTTGTCCTACCCATCCAAGAAACGTTTGAACCTGAGGTACTGTAGGGGACAGACCTTAGGTGGCATTATTACATCCCCATTTACCTTAAAGGATAAGTGTATAGTTTTGGTTACCCTTTTGTGGTCTGAGTCGTCCATCAATAAACAGGCTCTAATCGACTCTGGGGCTGCGGGCCTGTTCATAGACAGTGCCTTTGTGTCTTAGCATTTGATTCCGCTGCAGCTTCGTCCCACTCCACTTGCCATTGAGGCTAGTGATGGGAGACCTCTACAGCCTGCCCATGTGACTCATGAGACTGCTCCGTTGACCATGGCCATAGGGGCTCTTCACCATGACATAATCCTATTTCAAGTAATTTCCTCTCCTCATTATCCAGTGGTAATTGGTTATCCGTGGTTACAGAGGCACAACCCCTCTTTTGATCAGCTTCAAGCTGAGGTTCTTTCCTGGTCGCCACAATGCAGTAAGACATGTTTTTACAAAGTGGATAAGCTCTTGTGCACCTCTTCCCTTTCCTCTTTGCCAAAGGAGTACCGCAAATTTAGCGATGTCTTTGACATAGGTCAAGCAAGTAGTTTGCCTCCACACCGGACATATGATTGCACAATTGACCTCAACCTGGTGCTATGCACCCTCATGGCTGGGTTTCCCCTTTGTCTGTCTCAGAGGATAACACTATGGAGGACTATATTGCTGACACACGTTCTCGAGGGTTCATCTGAAACTCTTTGGCTCCTACTGGCGCTGGCGAAGTGGTGTGGTGAACTGAGACCTTGTATCGATTATAAGGGTTTCATTCGAATCACAATTAACAACACCTACCCGATTCAGCTGATTACGGTATTATTTGACTGCCTCAAGAAAGAAACGGTTTTCACAAAGCTCGATCTGAGAGGGGCATACAATCTTGGGAGGATCAAGGAGGGCGACGAATGGAAAACTGCGTTTAACACCAGGACAGGACATTACGAATACCTCATAATGCCGTTTGGTCTTTGCAACGCTCCTGCAGTTTTTCAGGAATTCATTAATGTCCTCCAAGATATGTTGCAGCAATGTGCGGTGGTTTATCTCAATGATATTCTCATATATTCTAGATCCCTAGAGAGCCATCACACAGATGTCTCCCGTGTGCTACAAAGACTGAGAAATAACCTGTTTTGTAAGTTGGAGAAGTGCAAGTTCCTTCGTGAACAGGTTACATTTCTGGATTAAGTCATTTCTACTGCCGATTTTTTGATGGACCCAGAGAAACTATATGCAGTTCTACACTGGCCTTGACACGTAGGTTCCTTCTCCTTTGCGTATCACCGCAGTCCAATGGGGCTGCAGAAAGCCAACCAAGCCTTGGAGCAGTTTCTACGCTGCTATATTTCTGACCACCATAACAACTGGTCAGACCTCCTACCTTGAGTGGAGTTTGCTCACAATAGTGCCGTGAAACTGCTTTCCTATTGTCTCAGTTCATGGCGATTTATGGTTTCCAACCATCCATGTTGCCTGACTCTTTTGTTCCTCGAAGAATTCCTATGTTAGAGGAGTATCTCTGTGGTCTTCATTCCACTTGGGTGCTGGTCCAAGAGTCCTTGCAACGTGCCAGTGAGGTACAGACTCCATGCTGACCGCCGACACCTACCTTCGCCTTCCAACCAGGTTGGGGAGAGGGTCTGGCTGTCATCTCGTAACCTCCAACTCCATGTTCTCTTACTGGCACTGGGACCATGATTTAATCGGCCTTTCCGTATTTTCTGTAGGACCAACCCAGTGGCTTACACATTAGACCTTCCTTCCAACTGTCAGGGAAGGTTCCATCCACTGGTGACACTGCCTTATATTTGGCGTGCAGTACTGTGGTCCACCAGCAGGTGTCTCCTGGCAGTCTGGAACTGCCAGGGGAGCTTTCCCCTGGTGGTGGTATTATGTAATCTTTGGGCCGCAGTACTTGCATCCACCAGCGGGTGGTTCCTGGCAGTGTGGGGACGACATCATCTCCTGCAGTTAGGCATCACTTGAGTCTGATTGCAGGAGATGTGTATAAATACCCGGCAGACACACTCTTACTTTGCCTTGGCATCTCTCCTTGCGCCCTGATCCTGAGAAGCTCTGTATCTGTACCTGATCCTGTTCCTGTTTGTTACCTGAACCCTGAGCCTTGTACCTGTACCCATCCCTCCTGTGATCCATCCATTCTCTCCTTGTCCTGTTTGTTTCCCTTTCCCCAGCTGCTGATCTCCCATTGACGACCCTGGCCTGGCCCTGTTTATGATTCTGGTTTTCCCCATTACTTGTACATATTGGTCTGTTACTGTTATTATTTGTGGGTTCTGTTAGTGTTATATCCTCTGTGTTGTGAGAGACACAAGAATCTGGTCTGGAACAATGGATGTTTATTTCAGGTCATCTGTACACTGCAACATGCATCTCAGGACAGTACATCTTATCAGCTCCTTTACATGTGCTTTCTCTAAGATGGCTACTATGCCCCTTGACCCTTGTCATCACTCCTGGGTGGAGCCAGCCTTAAAGTGCCAGTACATGAGGAACCCTTCAGGTATAACCGTTAGTATTGGTTGTTGTTCACTGTGTGGTATCGGAGGCAGTTGTATTTATATTATTTCAATTATCTTTAATAAATTATCATATTTCACTTAAACACGTCTGGGTTTCCTCTGTTGCAGTCCACTCAGTTCTGGTCTTATCTGATATGTAACATGCGTATTTCTAATGTTTTTCATGTCTCCCAATTAAAACATATGGTGTGCAACCACTTCACCACCTCGGTACCACGTCCTCGCCCGGTGCAGGTTGAGAACCATGAGGAGTATGGGATACAACCGATCATTCACTTCTGTAGGTTTCATGGGCGCATACATTACCTGGTTCATTGGAAAGGGTATGGTCCGGAGGAACGCTCTTGGGTCTTATCCTCGGACGTACATGGTCCTGTCCTCCTCCGTGCTTTCCAAAGATGTTTTCCGCTCAAACTTGGTGGTCCCCTGAGGGGAAGGGGTCGTTGAGCAGAGGGTGCTGTCAGGGCTGGGCTCCCAGCCCTTCCTTCTCTGTGCTCAGGTTGCTCAGCTGTCTGTGAATTGCCAGTACTCATCACTCCACAGTGGCTCATCTGTTGATCATCTCCTATTTTTCAGTCAAGCCCACAGCCAACCCCCTTCTGACTATTTAAACTCCTGGTTCTTTTGTTCAATGCCTTCGCCTTGGCCAATATATTTAGAGACTCTCTGCTGTGTTCCTGTTGAAGACTTGGCTGGCTTACGTCCCTTCTGGTTCCTGATCCTGTCTACGCTGATCTCTGGCTTTCTGATTTCCTGGCTTGTTGTAACTACCCAATTTGACTACCGAACCCTGGCTATGTTTTAAATCGTTTACCAGTTGTACCATTTTTACCATTTTATTAAAAGGTGTGATTTTTACTGCTTTTTTTGTGTCCGTCTGATTCAAGGTTTCTGACAGGTATGAACGGCGTTGCGCAAACTCACTTATATACAGTATAGTGTATAACATAAAACTTTAGTAGTATCAATGTAAACATATTTCAAACAATTCATCAACATAATAATAGTGCAGTCCATAACAAAATACATATGTGATGATAAAGTGTGTATTAGTTTATTTTATGAAAGCTGCGTGCGTAATTGTGCAAATATAAGTGGTGTGCTTCCACTCCCGCTCTCTCTCCTGACACGGCCGCCTCACCGGGTACTACACATGCGCAGAAGCGCGCTGAGGCGGCTGGTGTATCCTTTGTGCGCGCGCATGCGCGCCGAAATTCCGACCGGTTTGCTGCGTTCTAACAGTGCGTGCATGCGCACGTACGCGCGCCAACGGTCTTCTCTTACACAAGGAGGTGGAAGCATACCACTTCTATTTGAACGGTAACACACTCAGTTTTCTTTTCTTGAAGAAAGTGTATGTTAATGTTGGAAAATGAACTAATACACACTTTATCATCACATATGCATTTTGTTATGAACTGCACTATTATTATGCACTTTATAGTTGATGAATTGTTTGATATATATTTACATTGATACTATTTGAAATTTATGTAATGCACTATATATATATATATTTCCAGTGAAAACGTTTTTTTTGCCTGAGTTATTTCAACTATACTGTTTGCGGATCCCATATACATATAGTAGAAACACTTTTCCTCAAAGAAGGGATTTTAAGTGGACCACAAAATGATGTATGAAAAAAGTTACAATTTTATTGGCATATACAAAAAGATAATACATGATGAAACATCAAGCACAGAAGTGATTTGAATAAAAACAAACACATATAATTGGGGATATATAAAAACCAGCTGAGAACAGAAGCCCAGAAGCTGTCAAACGACTGACCACCCAACGCGCTTCAAAAAACGCATGGTTTGAATCTTCTTCAGGCACTGGACTGTGCTTAATATTTTCAGAGCTGTAACTTGGATCTTCGCTGTGAACGTTTCACCGACCAATGGACGATAGTTCAAGCGACTTACGACAACATTCTCAGCTGTTTTTATATAAAATTTCCCTATTGTGACACAGAAAGCAAAAAAATTAAAAACACAAAAAAGCAAAACAAGACCGGTTTATTCTTCCCTACTCTATCCAGGATCCTTATAAACAATTTTGGAAAATTTCATGTTTACAACTTTAATCAAGTTTAATCATGCTACAGTCTGCTATGTGTATATCTGATATTGTTTATGGATTTTTTTTTCTTTAGGTTGGATGGCAAACCACAAAAGAATATTACACGTGGGTTGCATTATCAACAAGTATGGATAACCAAGTTCTATTCAAAGGTCAGAATCTTTTCTTAGGAATCTTTGCTAAAACGCACAATTTCTCCCCATGTGAAACTTCAGGATGATTTCACAGCCACGTAGTGTAATTTATACTCTGTAATCACATCTCCTGCTTCCTCTGATCCAAGATTGCTAGTGTGGCTTCTTTTTATGGCTGTGTTCCCTTGGAGAGATTCTGCTCCCCCCATCCTTCATTGAGACAAGAACTAAGGATTAGGCCCTTTTTACAGGGCACTTCTGCTAAGTGGAATCCCCTTGCTCAGTAGGGGGATTGACAGGTCCCCGCTAAGCAGATCGGACAAGGACACAGTTCCGCTCTCCTCTATGGGGCAATCAGATGGAAACCGACCGCCTGTCCGTTTCCATCTGATGCCATCCACTCCAAACCGCCGGACGGACGGGGCCCTCTTTTTTTGGCAGACAAGATCGGATGGTATGGCAGCTGGTGTCAGCAGACATGTGTCTGCTTACATCCACTGCTCCATAGAAGAGACTGAAGGGTCAAATCAGGTCCACCCAAATAACTGACAGGCGGGCCTGATCAGACAGTCCATGGGAAAAGGGTCTAGATCTACAGGGAAACACACAGTTTCAAAGTGGTAGAAAGAGTCAATGCAAAAAGGGCCCTTAGGTGGTTCGATTGGCAGAGGCACCTAATGTGGTTGTTCAAAGGATAGGCACGAGTAGTCTGCTTTAGTAAAACATCCAATTTCTTTACTTCACTGTATTATTTAGTGAAATAAATGAATGGGATGTTTTACTAAAGCAGCGGACTCGTGCCTATCCTTTGAATAACCACAATAGACGCCTCTGACAATCGAAGGGCCCTTTCTGATTCTTTCTACTACTTCGTTCTCCCACCTGTGAACTCCTAAAGTGCACCCAGGATGGGAATGACTGAGGCATAGAGAATGACCACACTGACCCTGCGTGGAGACAGGTTTTCTCCACCTGTGCACTTTGAGCAGTACACAATGATAGGAGAGAATGCCACAAGCCTATTTAAAGCGAGGTTCACCCAAAAATAAATTTTTAACATTACATTCAGCCGAGTTGTCCTAATGACAATCGGCTGTTTTTTGTTTTTTTTTCCCCGTACATACCGTATTTTCACCGCCGCTTCCGGGTATGTCTTCTGCGGGACTGGGCGTTCCTAATTGATTGACAGGCTTCCGACCGTCGCATACAGCGCGTCACGAGAAGCAGAACGTCGGGGCGTGGGGCGTGGGACGTGACCTTAAAAAAAAAAAACACCCCGCTAGCGCCCGAAAAGCGTCGCAAAAGCGCAGCTAAAACACTGCTAAAGCACCGCAAAAACAAACGGCGCCTTAGCTCTGATTTAGTTGCGCTTTCGTGTGAAAGGGGTCTAAGTGAAGTCTCCAAAACTGGACACAGATATCAATATGAGGTCTCACTAAAGATCTATATAAGGGAATCAGGACCTCCTTCCTCCTGCTGGTGATCCCTTTGGTGAAGCATCCTAGAATTCCATTTGCTTTGCCCACTGCCTGGTCACGCTGTTTGCTTATTTTGCACTCGTCTGAAATAAATACCCCCACATATTTTTCCTCTGTAGTACTGGTCAACACTGTACCCCAATGTTGTACTGTTTCAGGGGATTATTTTTCCCTAGGTGCATTATTTTACATTTAGAAACATTCCAGCAATGCCAATCATGTTCCATGTTACAGATACCTCCTGGGATATTAACTGTATTACACATCTTTGTATCATCAGCAAAAAGACATACCTAGGCAGGACCCAGTAAGGAGCCTTGTGGTACACTACTAGTGACTGTTCTCTGTCAGAGTAATCCCCATTTACAACCACACTCTAGTATCTATCCTTTAGCCAACTGCATATCCACTGAGCCGCCCAAGGCTTAAGTCCTAGCTTGTATGACTTTTGTATTAGATCATTATGTGAAACTGTATCAAATACCTTGCTGAAATCAAGATACATTATGCTATGTGCACAGCACCACCCTGGTCCAAAACATCTGAGAAGCAGAAGTTGCTCATTGCTCAAGGAATCCCTACCAACCTCTAGGGAAACTCTAGGGTTCCACACAGCCCTGGTTGAGATAGACTGCATGAGTAGATCATTAACAGATTTTACTGTTTGGTGTTACTCTTTCACAGCAAGGAAAGCTGTTTCATAGATATTCAAAATTATAGGTGAAAAGAAAAGTTTTCAACAGAAGCCAGCATGCTGTAGCTTTCTATCTTGTATTAATTCCTGTTTTGTGTAAATTTAGCTCAACCATCATTAATAGAATCTGTGTTAAAGCCCAGATAGTAATATGAGGACCTCTCTTGCAGCCTATTATCTGCCCAAGGATGATGAATACTATCAGTTCTGCTATGTGGACCAGAATGGAGATGTTCGAGGAGTCAGCAACCCTTTCCAGTTTAGGGAGGATGATGCGGAAAATGAAATTGAAAATGAAATTGTGATGGTGGCAACAGTGGTTTGTTTTCAACATTTAAATCTATTTATACATGTCATACACATGAAAAATAATCAGTCTTTGGGCTTCAGAATACAGTATGCATTCAGGTGCTTCCGAGTTGCTTTAATTTGCTTTTGAGTTGCTCAAAGAATAGTTTTTATATGCTTTGAGGTGAGGTTGCAATTACTTGTATGGGAAAGAAGAGAGCTCAGATCATAACAACAGCCTGTGCACATGAACCCATCAGAGTGACTTAGCAAGCAAGTAGATAGAGAAGACAAGCAGTTTTCTTGAAGACAAGTAGACTCCCTTCAAAAGTCTTCTGGGAGTAGTAAGTACAGATCTGAGTAGGGTAAGGCAAACTCTAGTGTTAGACAAGCTTTAGCAAGCTTTGACAGCCATAGAATCTTGCAAAATGCTTTCTAAGGCCGCGTACAGACGAGCATACATGTACGATGAAACCGGTCCGCCGGACCGTTTTCACCGTACATGTCTGCCCGGGGATTTCTGTATGGTGGCTGTACTCACCATCATACAGAAATCCGCGCGTAAACAATACGCGGGGCGTGTCCGCGCCGTCGCCGCGACGATGACGCGGCGACATGGGCGGCCCTGCCAGTTCAATGCTTCCACGCATGCGTCAAAGTCATTCAACGCATGCGAGGGATGGCGGGCGCTCGGACATGTACGGTAGGTCTGTACAGACGACCGAACATGTCCGAGCGGGCAGGATTTCAGCGGGCTGTTTTAAAACAAGTCCAGAAATATTTGCCCGCTGGAAAAAGGCCCGGCGGGCAAATGTATGCTGGAATCCTGTCCGCTCGGGCCTACACACGACCGAACATGTCTGCTGAAACTGGTCCGCGGACCAGTTTCAGCAGACATGTTCGGTCGTGTGTACGGCCCATAAAAGCTTGTTTGAAGCTACAGCTGTTGACCACTTGAGTCCTAGGTGCCCTTTTAAGATGTTGTTGGGATAATAGCTGTTATTTCCAGGTCTGTTCTAGGTCTTGTGTTGACAGGTTTTTATTCTCTTCAAGTGGGTTTTGCATTCCTATACATGTCAATGAGAACACAAAACCCATTTAACCAGTTCCAACCAAGGCTAATTATGACATTTCTCTCCTACATGTAAAAATCTGTATTTTTTAACTAGAAAAATACTAAGTAATGAGTGCATACTCACAAAAACCAAAGGCTATTACAGCAGTAAAAACTAGACCCAAGGGCAGGGTAGCCCTCATAAGGTTATGTATCAACATGTCAGAAACCATTAATCAGACCAAGACAGAAGTACAGTTAAATCACACTTGTTTAACCACTTAAGGACCGGACCAATATGCTGCTACATGACCCAAGGGGTTTTTACAATTCGGCACTGCGTCGCTTTAACAGACAATTGCGCGGTCGTGCGACGTGGCTCCCAAACAAAATTGGCGTCCTTTTTTCCCCCACAAATAGAGATTTCTTTTGGTGGTATTTGATCACCTCTGCGGTTTTTATTTTTTGCGCTATAAACAAAAATAGAGTGACAATTTTGAAAAAAATGCAATATTTTTTACTTTTTGCTATAATAAATATCCCCCAAAAACATATATAACATTTTTTTTCCCTCAGTTTAGGCGATACATATTCTTCTACCTATTTTTGGTAAAGAAAATCACAATAAGCGCTTATCGGTTGGTTTGCGCAAAATTTATAGCGTTTACAAAATAGGGGATAGTTTTATTGCATTTTTATTAATTTTTTTTTTTACTACTTATGGCGGCGATCAGCGATTTTTTTCGTGACTGCGACATTATGGCGGACACTTCGGACAATTTTGACACATTTTTGGGACCATTGTCATTTTCACAGCAAAAAATGCATTTAAATTGCATTCTTTATTGTGAAAATGACAGTTGCAGTTTGGGAGTTAACCACAGGGGGCGCTGTAGGATTTAGTGTTCACCTAGTGTGTGTTTACAACTGTAGGGGGGTGTGGCTGTAGGAATGACATAATCGATCGAGTCTCCCTATATAAGGGATCACTCGATCGATGCAGCGCCATAGTGAAGCACGGGGAAGCCGTGTTTACATACGGCTCTCCCCGTTCTTCAGCTCCAGGGAGCGATCGCGACGGAGCGGCTATAAACAAATAGCCGCGCCGTCGTCCCGTATCGCTCCCCGGGGATCCGACCGCCGCATGTACCGGGGGGGGTCCCGATCGGACCCCCGACCCACGTCTAGGCAGGCACGTACAGGTACGTTGATGTGCCTGTCCGTGCCATTCTGCCGATGTATATCTACATGCGGCGGTCGGGAAGTGGTTAATAATAAAAATAAAAGATAAACATAGTAAGCGTAGTAAAAACATAGCCAGAGTTCAGTAACCGGATCGGGTAGTCGGCCAAGCCAATGTCAGAGAGCCAGCGATAAACGTAGTAGTACAGCAAGCAGGGTCAGCAGCCAGAAGGGACGTCAGCTAAGCAAGTCTTCAACAGGAACATAGAAGAAAGTCTCTGTGATCTTGACAAAGGTGAAGGCAGAGTAGAAGTGAGCTGGAAGGCTTTAAGTAGGCAGGGCTGATGAGCAGATCATCGACAGGTGAGACATCGAGGAGAGAAAGGGGCTGGCAATTATGCGACAGCTGAGCAGCCAGCTCAGAGAAGGAAGGGCTGAGCCCCAGCCCTGACACAACATCACCCTAGAATCCCTGATACTTGCCAGCTAACATATTTAAAGGAACAAACCCTCTTAATCAGAGCAAGGCCAGTCAATGTCATATCCTAATATGAATAAGAAGAGACATGACATTGACTGGATTTGCTCTGATGAAGAGGGCTCATCCCTTGAAACACTTTAGCTGGCGAGTCTCTGTAATGCCAGGGGCTACCTGGTCACTTAGGCCTGTTTTTTTACTGCTGTACTAGCCTTTGGCTTTTGTGAGTATGCATTCATTAATTTTCTTCTTTTGAATAAAGTTTTATCTGGTAATGCATTAGGCCTTTGGGCCCTTTTGATTTCTTTGTGTGTTTGACATCGCAAACTGATATCAGAGTGATGTAATTGACACATCCAGTCAGCATCGGCCCTTAAAATGCCAGATGGACTTAGTGGGTCCTGGCAACATATACACCACTGCAGGATGGTACTGTGGGTCTATAAAAAGTACCACGTCCCACACAGAAATGTAATTAATCAGAGTAAATTATGAACTATTTAGGCACCAATATATAAAAAAAAAAAAGTTTTTATTAGTAACAAATTAATACTTATACAGTACAGACTTATAAAAGCGGTAAACAGCACATCCAACTCTATCTGCTGGGCCCAAGTCAGTGCATGTATGACCACAGGGAAGTTCCCTTGGTAGAGTGGGCAAAAAAAGGGGGGCAATTACTCAGAAAAAACGGCAATTGATGGTCGGATTTTGGAGGCAAGACGGGAATATATAAAAAAATATAAATTTTATTACACAATAGAAAATTTAACAATAAAGATAATAAAACCATATAGAATATATAGTGTATATGGACAGTATCCTCTGTACATCGTCTACGCGTTTCACAGTTGGGCTTCCTCAGAACGAGCAGAAGAGATTTAACAATGTAAAGATATATTTCATTGTCTGAAATGAAACATATTACATTAACGTAACAACAGACATTTTTAATGGTTTTTAAAATAGAATAAAAATATGCATATTAACATCACTCATAGCATCATACTGAACATAACCATCCAAAATACCTCAGAGCGTTCCAACAAGGTGTGCAAATGTATCAAAAAGGTAGTGTAGAGAGGTCCAGGTATAATCAGAGAGTCTCCAAAATCTGATGAACAGACAAAATTGCAACAGTAAGCCCAGGTTCACACTGGGTACGATTTAAGATGCGATTTCACATGTAAAATCGCATCTCAAATCGGCGGCATTTGCCGGCAATTGTCGGCAATGGCATCATCCTAATCAGTGTGACGCCGCACCTGCGGCGCTGTACCGATTTCAAAAAGTAGTTCCTGTACAACTTTTTGCGATTTCGGGCCGCGATTTACATTGATATCTGTGCAGAAACCTGCACAGATGTCTCTTAAATCGCGGCTGAAATCGGGACTGCCAGCGGGAGTGAAATTGTGCGAGTTCAGCTGAACTCGCACGGCTTCACTCCCGCAGCCCAGTGTGAACCTGGGCTAAAGAAAATAAATGAAGGGGAAAAAAATATAGTAGCCGTTGCGATTAATAAAAATATGAGGGGTTCAATGAGCCTATGATGTCAACCGTAGGGGGGCACCTCAGGTACACAGAAAAAAGCAAACCAGATCTATGAAAAAACACAATACAGACCAAGGCAAGAGACAATATCGGCGTATACCGCGCACTTTTTTGCCCTGAAAATCAGGGCAAAATCGTGGGTGCGCGGTATACGCCGATACCCGCTTTCCCACGCCGAGTTTGAATACTGCGCCGACATATACCGAGCGCAGTACACTCGGGTATAGTCGGGCAGTCTCGGCTCCTTCCGCGCTCACGTCCTGGACGTACAGGACGTCAGCGCGAGAGTTGCCGAGCCTGCCCGACAATACACGAGTGTACTGCGCTCTGTATATGTCGGCGCAGTATTCAAACTCGGCGCGGGGAGGACGCCGCAGAAGGACGCCGGACCCGATGAAGAGGACACCCAAAGCCGCAGACGGACACCGGACCCGACGAAGAGGACACCCGAAGCCTCGGACGGACGCCTGACCCGACGAGGCCGCCGATGGACGCCGCGCAAGACACCAAAACTGTAAGTACAAAAAAAACTTTTTTTCCACAGGATTCGGGGCAACTTTAGGGGTGCGCGGTATACGCGGGAGCGCGTTATACCGCGATAAATACGGTATATGACTATTGAGGGCAATAAAAAGCCTTTAAACTAGATTAAAAAAATGATTAAGGAAATTAAGTACCTGCAATATCCAGGCAAAAACTCTAATTCCAGGGCAGACCGATTGTTATGTACCACGTACCTGGTAGCCAGAGCCTGGTCGCAGGAGAAGGCCTCTCTTACAGCTCTGGCTCGCGAGCCGCTGGAATGGAAACAGTGGGCTCAGGAGCGCAGCGGGGTAGGAGTGCCGGAGTAGTGTGTAGTAGATGCAGGTTGCTGATCCCTTCTGGAGCAGTGGGACTGGAGACCACTGGAGCGGAGGAAGTGGGTCAGCGACCCTAGCTGAAGGTACAACGGAAACAAGCTAGTAAGGTAAGCTGATTAGTGGACAGCAGGTAATAGCAGAGTCAGACAAGCCAGGTCACAACGGGTAATCAGGTAATCAGGTACAGAAGGCTAGAGTGTAGTCACGGTACAGGCAGGAGGGTCTGGCAGCGGTGGATCAATCAGAGGAGCAGGGTCAACGGAAAGCCAAGGTCAGAGGTTGGAGAGGTATGGATGGTCAACAAGCCGGGTCAGAAGGTTTAACGGGCAATCAGGTTCAGATACAGATTATCACTCAGAAGCTGCAGATCAGACAGCAATGTGCTGGGGGAACCAGTGAGCTTTTAAAGGAGATTTGGCGCCAAGCCGAATTAATGTGCACGTGCGCGCTCCCGCCACGCGCCTTCCCGTTGTGCACGCGCGCGTGCCGTTGGCACATGCGCGCGCATTGGACGTGCGATGGCGCGCAGTTACAGGTGAGCGCTGTTGTCTCAACCGAATGGTGGCCTGCCGGAATTGAGAGGTAAGTCCCTGACACCGATGAAATATATCATAACTAACAAGGATGTACTGTATGTTAATGTAATATGTTTCATTTCAGACAATGAAATATATCTTTACATTGTTAAATCTCTTCTGCTCGTCTTGAGAAAGCCCAACGGCGAAATGCGTAGACGATGTACAGCGGATACTGTCCATATACACTATATATCTTGCCTCCAAAATCCGACCATCAATTGACGTTTTTTCTGAGTAATTGCCCCCCTTTTTTGTCTTCTAAATTTACGGATGTGGCAAATGTGAGTGCTCCCCCCTCTTTCCCTGCTTTTTGTTTCTTTGATCCTCTTGGCAGAGTGGGAGCAAACTACTCAACATGTTTCGTGAATAACGCTTCTTCAGGAGCTTATGAATATTTTTCACTAAACAGAAAACAGTAGTAAATATACAAACAAAACCAGAAAAAAAAAAGATCAAACATAATGCATACAGTTTGTTAATAGGAGAAAAAAATATATTCAAAATCACCAAGCAGGCATGCAGCCATAGGGTGTGGAAAGATGTGGAGATACACCCAGTATCCAAAGGTAAAATGGTTCACCTGCATAGATAGAATGCAATGTAGTCCTGGCAGATTTAGCACTGCTGGCTATCAATGACAGTAAACACTTACAGTAAACATGACAGATCACTCCAAAAGAGCATTTGTAGCAGAGCACTAAAAACAAGTGATGTGATGTCACCTGTGATGTCATGGTGCTTCCGGTTAGTTTGGAGTCCTGAAGACTCACTGTAGTTCGAAACCACCTTCTCTTTGTTGTTCTCTACACTTAACAGTAGCTGGTAATAAAATACAAACTGCATGTTGCCTCCAATAGCACCTTCTAGCAGTAGCTATTACAAACATATGCACAATACATGGTGGAATGTGCTCAAAAGTGCATCCTATGTTCAAGGTGTTCCTTCGAGCACTATCATTTGTAAGTACAGCCTGTTTATTGTAATAGCCTTTGAATTCCCACCATAAAGTTCCCTAGTCTTTCACAGATGCTGCTATCCTGATCCGTTGCTTTTCTATTTTAATTTTAGGAGGAAATGGAAAACATGAACGAGGAGAACAAAAATCTTAAGGTACAACTACTTCCAAAGTGAAAATGTCAGGCCATAAATTGATAAAAGCAAACAAAGGTCCACAGTTTGGTGACCACTACTCTATAGTGTGTACTAGACTTACTACTAAGCACTTCTGACAGGCTGTGCCGCCGAATACTGGGGGTTGGCAATGCCCCTCCTCCAGCACACAGAGAGTGATTGACAGCCTTAGGCCCCATACACACCATAGAATCCATCCGCAGATAAATCCCAGCAAATGGGTTTCAGCGGATAGATCCTATGGTGTGTACACGCCAGCGGATCTTTATCCGCGGATATATCTCCCCTGGGATGGATTCCAGCAGATCGGATATTCGCTGACATGCAGAACAAATCCATCTGCTGGAATCCATCCCAACGGATGGATCCGCTGGTCTGTACAGACTCACCGAATCCATCCGTCCGAAGGGATCCCCCGCATGCATCGCAATGATTCAACGCATGCGTGGAATTCCTTATATGACAGCGTCGCGCACGTCGCCGCGTCATAATCGCGGCGACGGCGCGACACGTCATCGCCAGAGGATTTCGGCGCGGATTTCAATGCGATGGTGAGTACACTCCATCGCATTAAAATCTGCTGAAATCCTCGAGAGGATTTATCCGCGGAAACGGTCCGCTGGACCGTATCCGCGGATAAATACTCCCGTGTGTATGGGGCCCTAGGCTCGAATTTCGAAATAATTTTCTTTTGAAAATCTTATCTAAGAATTTTGGTTTGTATTTCCCACCATTAGTGGGCTGCAGCAACAGCTGATTTTCCTGTGCCCATTGAATTTTAATAATCGGACATGTTGGACTTTTTGAAAAACAAAAGATTTTCTAATCAATGATGGGAGAATTGTGTGAGAAATGTAATCGAAAAAGAAATGCGCAAGAAGTGTGGAAGAAAAGAAAATTCCCAGAAAAAAAATTATTTTCTGTAGGGACATGAGGTGAAATTTAAGGTTTGATTGGTCGAATTTCAAAATCATTGGTGGCACCATCGGATCACAAATTGTCTGATTTTTAAAAGAAAATTCTTTCGAAATTCGACCATGTATGGCCTGCCTTAATTGTGCTTGTTTTCATAGGAGACTGTGTAGAGGGGATTGTGTATGTTCCCTTCACTCAGGTCTCAGATTACACTCAGCTCTGTGCTCTATGCTGTACAGTGTGTGACATCAGACCCCTGCCTTCTAGAGCAGGGGTCTCCAAACTTTCTAAATAAAGGGCCAGTTTACTGTCTTTCAGGCTTTACGAGGGCCAGACAGTGGTCAGTGGGAGTAGAAGGTCCCAACGTCGGTGGGAAAAAAATAATGCCCCATTGTTGGTTTCAGTGGGAGTAATTGTGCCCCATCATTGGTATAATTGTACCCCATCGTTGGTGTCAGTGGGAGGAATTGTGTCCCATCGTTGATGTCAGTGGGAGGAATTGTGCCCCACTGGGCCTGGATAAAAGCAGGCAAAGGGCCACATCTAGCCCCCGGGCTGCAGTTTGGAGACAACTGTTCTAGAGCTTAGAAATGTTGCGCTAAAGTTGTGCTTTAGGAGGCTGTAAAGAAGAGGAGCTGCAAATAAACAGGTACAACTTATGTAGGAGAATTTGTTTTATCGCTGTATAACACCTAAGGCTAGTCACTTCAGTGGTATATGTAATGGTTTACAGCCATTTAAATATGTTATCCACCTTGTTTCCTTAAAGTGTACGTATACCCAAGACTTTTTCCTATTTTTGTTTTGGATAGTGTAGCAAAGTATTTTTTTTGCTGTCTGTGTCCCATTGGCAATATTTCCCTTCCCTTCCAGTGCTAGAATTGCAACAGATGTGAGAGGAAGTGGGACAGTTGTTACTGCAACAGTTAAACAGTTCCCCTCCCTTTCTGTACTGGTGACAACTCCAAAAATTTGGATTTCCCATCACTTCCTGTCTTGGTGATAATGTTCACCGGGACAAATAGAGAAGGTGATCTTACCCAGCAGGGGCACAGAAAGCAATAAAAAGGAGTCCTAACCATTTGCTACTCCATCCAAACCTATAAAATAACGCCTATTTATACATTTTTAACTAACCAATCGCAAAGCTGAAAAATCCAACGGGGTATCTGATGAAAAAATGCATAAGCAGAGGCTACTCTCAGTGATAAATAATGTATAATTCTCTTTTTGTTTTCTTGAAGAAAATAATTCAGGATCAGGCTGAGATGATCAAGACCCAAGAGGCTCAGTTACAGACTGCAACAGAGAAGGACAACAGAATAGAGGAGGAAAATATGGTATCTCTATATTGTATATACCTTCATATTTAGCGCATGCAACAGTTTACCCTGAATTCCTAAGGAGTAAACAGGAATATAATATGAACAATTTGAAATACTGTATATTTACAGTGCCTTGCAAAAGTATTCACCCCCCTTGGCATTTTTCGTGTTTTGTTGCCTCACAACCTGGAATTACCATTGGATTGTTTGAGGTTTTGCATCATTTAACCACTTAAGCCCCGGACCATATTGCTGCCTAAAGACCCAAGGGGTTTTTACAGTTCGGGACTGCGTCGCTTTAACAGACAATTGCGCGGTCGTGCGATGTGGCTCCCAAACAATATTGGCGTCCTTTTTTCCCCACAAATAGAGCTTTCTTTTGGTGGTATTTGATCACCTCTGCGGTTTTTATTTTTTGCGCTATAAACAAAAATAGAGCGACAATTTTGAAAAAAATGCAATATTTTTTACTTTTTGCTGTAATAAATATCCCCCAAAAACATATATAATTTTTTTTTTTCCTCAGTTTAGGCCGATACGTATTCTTCTACCTATTTTTGGTAAAAAAAATCGCAATAATCGTTTATCGGTTGGTTTGCGCAAAATTTATAGCGTTTACAAAATAGGGGATAGTTTTTTTGCATTTTTATTTTTTTTACTACTAATGGCGGTGATCAGCGATTTTTTTCGTGACTGCGACATTATGGCGGACACTTCGGACAATTTTGACACATTTTTGGGACCATTGTCATTTTCACAGCAAAAAATGCATTTAAATTGCATTCTTTATTGTGAAAATGACAGTTGCAGTTTGGGAGTTAAACACAGGGGGCGCTGTAACATTTAGGGATCACCTAGTGTGTGTTTACTAGTGTAGGGGGGTGTGGCTGTAGGAATTACATCATCGATCGGGTCTTCCCTATAAAGGGAATCACCCGATCGATGCGCCGCCACAGTGAAGCACGGGGAAGCCGTGTTTACCCCAGGCTCTCCCCGTTCTTCAGCTCCGGGGAGCGATCGCGACGGAGCGGCTATAAACAAATAGCCGCGCCGTCGTCCCGGATCGCTCCCAGAGCGGACCCGACCTCCGCATGTACCGGGGGGGGTCCCGATCGGACCCCCCACCCACGTCTAGCAGAGAACGTACAGGTACGTACATGTGCCTGTCCGTGCCATTCTGCTGACGTAAATGTACATGAGGAGGTCGGGAAGTGGTTAAATTACAGAACATGCCCAAAACTTTGAAGATGTTTTTTTTTTTTTTTTTTATTGTGAAGCAAACAACAAATAGGACAAATAACAGAAAAAGTCAATGTGCATAACTATTCACCCCCCTAAAGTCAATACTTTGTAGAGCCACCTTTTGCGGCTATCACAGCTCCTAGTCGCTTTGGATAAGTCTCTATGAGCTTGTCACATATTACCACTGGGATCTTTGCCCATTCCTCCTTGTAAAACTGCTGCAGCTCTTTCAAGTAGTATGGTTTGCACAGATTTTCTATTGGATTGAGGTCTGGGCTTTGACAAGGCCATTCCAACACATTTACATGTTTCCCCTAAACCACTCAAGTGTTGCTTTAGCAGTGTGTTTGGGGTCATTGTCCTGCTGGAAGGTGAACCTCCGTCCTAGCCTCAAATCGCACACAGAGTGGTACAGGTTTTGCTGAAAAATAATCCTGTATTTAGCACCATCCATCTTTCCCTCAACTCTGACCAGTTTCCCTGGCCCGGCTGCTAAAAAACATCCCCACAGCATGATGCTGCCACCACCATGTTTCACTGTAGGGATGGTGTTCTTTGGGTGATGTGATATGTTGTGTTTGCGCCAGACATAGCGTTTTCTTTGATGGCCAAAAAGTTCAATTTTAGTCTCATCAGACCAGAGCACCTTCCTCCATACAATTGGGAATCCTCCCACATGCCTTTTCACAAACTCAGAACATGCCATTTTGTTTTGGTTGTGGAAAGTAATGGCTTTCTTCTGGCCACTCTGCCATAAAGCACAATTTTATGGAGCGTATGACTTATTGTCGTCCTATGTACAGATACTCCAGTCTCTGCTGTGGAACTCTGCAGCAACTCATCAAAGATTTGGATATTTTTTTATAACCTAATTCTGACTTGTACTTCTCAACAACATTGTCCCTTACTTATTTGGAGAGTTCCTTGGTCTTCATGGCAGTGTTTGGTTAGTGGTGCCTCTTGCTTAGGTGTTGCAGCCGCTGGGTCCTTTTAAAAAGGTGTGTAAATGTAATGACAGATCATGTGACATTTAAGATTGCACACAGGTGGACATCATTTCACTAATTATGTGACTTCTGAAGGTAATTGGTTGCCCCAGAACTTTTTATGGACTTCATAACAAAGGGGGTGAATACTTACGCACATGCCAATTATGAGTTTTTTTATTTCTGAAAAATAGTTTTATGTATATATTTTTCTAATTTTACTTCACCAACTTAGACTATTGTGTTCTGATCCATCACATATAATTCAGATAAAAAAAACATTGAACTAAAGGCTGTAATGTAAAAAATAGGTAAAAAGCCAAGGGGGGTGAATACTTTTGTGTGAAAGTGGCTTTAACTTTTCTTATTTGCTCCCTTTTGGTCTGTTGAATATACCATTAAAAGCATTGTATCGAAAATGCCATTATAAGCATTGTATCTGTTAAATTCAGAGCTGCCTGTGTCCCATGCACACTTCCCATGTTATGTCAAAGAGGCCTCTTGGGGCCAGATTCACAGAGCAGATACGACGGCGTATCTCCTGATACGCCGTCGTATCTGTTGTTCTATCTATGCGACTGATTCATTGAATCAGTTACACATAGATAGCCATAAGATCCGACAGGTGTAATTGTTTTACACTGTCGGATCTTAAGATGCAATACCGCAGCCGCCGCTGGGGGGAGTTCGCGTCGTAAACCAGCGTCGGGTATGCAAATTAGGAGTTACGGCGATTCCCGAAGTTTTTTTGCGTTCGCTACGTCGCCGCTAGTCTAGTTTCCCGTCGCAAAGTTAGTCGTTTTTTTTTGGTGCCTTACCTTTACACAGCATTCGTATTGCTGTATAAAGTATGGCCGTCGTTCCCGCGTCGAAATTTAAAAAATAACGTCGTTTGCGTAAGCCGTCTGAACTTTGGTTAAATCTCCCTACACACTCCCCTCCCCCACCTTTTTTCCAGGATCTCATTATCTCTTATAGGTTTTCATTGGGAGTGCGCTCAGTTATTTGTTTTTTTACACCTCTCTAGGGAACACACTTAACCCCTTGATGACCCCCTAGTGTTAACCCCTTCCCTGCCAGTGACATTTATACAGTAATCAGTGGCTAATTTTAGCCCTGATCGCTGTATAAATGACAATGGTGCCAAAATAGTGTCCGATCTGTTTTCTGCAATATCGCAGTCTCGCTAAAAACCGCAGATCACTGCCATTACTAGTAATAAAAAAAAACAATAATAAAAATCACATAAACCTATCCCATAGTTTGTAGGCGCTATAACTTTTGTGCAAACCAATCAATATACGCTTATTTTTTTTTTTTTTTTACAAAAAATATGTAGCAGAATACATATTGGCCTAACCTGAGGAAGGAATTTATTATAGCAAAAATATTGCTTTTATTTTTTTCAAATTGTTGCTCTTTTTTTTTATAGCGCAAAAAAAAAAAAATGCAGAGATGATCAAATACAACAGAAAGCTCTATTTGTGGGGGAAAAAAAGGACATCATCATTTGGGTACAGCGTCGCATGACCGCGCAATTGACAGTTTTAAAGCGATGCAGTTCCGTATCGCAAAAAATGGCCTACATTAAGGCTTACCTGTAAGTGCTTGCAATATCTCCTTAACCTACATGGTTAAGGAGATACTTGCAGAAAAGCGGGCACCGATGTCTACGGCACATGCGCGCAGCAGGCTCTTGAATGGGAGCCTGCTGGAAAGTGCCGCAAATGTGCGCATGCGCGGGGATCGCGACGTTGTGCGGTAGTGATGTCATTGCCGCTTGGGCCAGTCACAGCGCCGGAGCAGCAATACCCGGAAGTCACTCTGGGTATCATGGCGGCAATGGAGGATGTGTCCGAGGACCGCTGCAGGGGCTTCGATCTAAGGTAAGTAATTGATAATGAGCTAGTATGCTAGTCATACTGGCTTATTATGCCTTTGCCTTGCAGGTTTTAAAAAATAAATAAAAAACATTTGGGGTATGCAACCGCTTTAAATGGTTAAAGCAGAACTTCCACTTTTGAATGGAACTCGGCTTTAATATATTCATTCCAGGTCACAGATTTAGAAAGCATTGAAGCCAAAGTATTTGCATGACAGCCTAGAAGCTAGCATAGGTAAAGTAAGTATTCCCATGCACCTATGGGGTCTATTGTACCAATTCCTATGGTGCAACAGCCACCGCGTGGGTCAAACACTACCGACGATAAAATATAAAGAGAAAAACACCAGAAGTGTTGTCCAAGCCGCAAGCTCGCTGCTCATTGGAATACATTGCACCCTGTTTGTTTTTTAAATTGTACTTGACCTTTTTCTGAATGCACAATAAAACGCATTGAGTTTTAAAGACATACTACACTATAGAGCTTCTTCTTGCATTTCTCTACCCTGCTTGGTTTGATACATTTGGAGCGGTTTGCCTGGCCATCTACCTAGTCTTGGAGAGAGGCTTAACCCTTTAGGCGCTGCATACACTGGAAATCCCCCAGGAGGAACGGATAGGAGACCCCCTCTTCTCCCAGAGTGATTCCACTGTTTTCTTTGAATGCTGCTTACCTTGCAGCAGTAAGGTAAAAAGTTAGTACACCTGCGAGTGTCATTTTGCACCGAAGATTCATTACACTCAAGTCACATCGCCACTTGTTGATGTCAGTTAGCACCTAATGGTCTGCACTCTGCACCTTCTTCTGATTGGAAGAATACATTACTTCCGGACTGTGCTGCATTTGCACTTTCATTTACTAGGATTACTGTTGAATATTTATTCTTGTTTTGTACTGTGATTTGTTTAGAATACATAAACGAAAGTCACTTTATTTGCATTATTTGCACTTTATTCATCACCATTTTTGTAATTTTATTTTTTGGTTTATTTGAGCATCACACTCAATGGGCCAGATTCAGGTAGATCGGTGCATCTTTGTGCCGACGTAGCGCATCTCATATGCGCTACGCCGACGTAACTCTGAGAGGCAAGAGCAGTATTCACAAAGCACTCGCTCCCTATGTTGCGCCAGCGTAACGTAAATTGGCCGGCGTAAGCCCGCCTAATTCAAAGTAGGAAGGTAGTGGGCGTGATACATTTAAATTAACCATGGCCCCATGCAAATGAAGGGCCGAACGAACGGCGCATGCGTTGTCCCGTGGACGCTTCCCAGTGCGCATGCTCAGAATCACATCGGATCAAACGCCTAAGATACGTCGAATCACTGAACGTAACCTACGCCCAGCCCTATTCACGTAGTCCTACGTAAACGACGTAAAATCCGACGGCTGTTCCGTCGTCCATACCTTTGCATGGGTTGCGCCTCCCTATAGGTGTTCTAACTTTACGCCGGACGTACGCCTTACGTAAGCAGTGTATACTCATGCGACGGGCGCAAGTACGTTCATGAATCGGCATATCTCGGTAATTTGCATATTCGACGCGTACATCAATGGAAGGGCCCCTTGTGGCCAGCGTAAATATACGCCCAGGCTCCGACGGAGTAGGAGACTTACGTCGGTCGCATGAAGCCACATTTCAGGCGTATCTTGCATTGAGACTCAGGCGCATAGATACGACGGCACTTCCGTGGCGTATCAGTAGATACGTCGGCGTAAGTGCTTTAAGAATCCGGGCCTTTGTATCCATTAGTACATTTAAGTCTACCAATGCAAATTGATTTACATTGTCGCCCCATTTCAGCACTTTATATTTATATCTTTTATATTGGAGCGCAACACTATCCTTTAATTCTCTCAAGAAACTAACATGTTATGAAAACACACATTATCAGTAAAAAATGTAATAGGAATGTATGTGTCCATTTAATCAGGGTATGCTATGCCAAGTGAAGAACCTTGAAGAGGAAAAAGAGGCGTTGATAAGAAACAACCAAGAGTCAGAGCTGCAGCTGTATGTATACATAAATGATGGCTCTTTGCATATATTGCATACTACTGAATTCTGTTTACTTAATATCTCATACACATAAATATATACAGTGTTACGTTCAATAAACTTGCAACTCACCAACTGCATTTGTTCTGATTGAATACATTTTCCATCACTTCCTGCTTGGTCACGGAGACAGGAAGGGAGGAGAAATGTCTTTAATTGTCATGTGTGCAAGTTTTAGGTCGATATGGTATGCTCTGTAGGTATGGGACACACACAAACTACGCATGGGTGTGAGACATACAATCTTCCAGTATGCGATCCACTTTCGTTCCGCATTCCACTTACTTTGCGACAGGTGTTCTGTCGATATGAAACATTCGCTCTCGAAATCACGCATGCATATTTTAAAAAAAGCCACTCGCTCTCGAATTGAGAGCGTTCAATATCGGCAGAACATTGTCACAAAGCAAGGGTATGGGACGCATAACGGAAGACTGTATGTCTCATGCACATGCGCACTTTGTGAGCATCACTTATCGACATAACACCATCTGTCAGAACACAATGTGGTTGACATACTATAGGCAAATAGACTGTGCGCTTTGCAAGTGCAGTTGCCCCAGAGCTTGGTAAATGAGGGGAAGCTCTGCTTATTTACATTATCCAATCAGGTGCAAGCAAAAATTTAGTTTTTTGCTTCTTTTCCTTGCATGTGATTGGGCATTCTTTGCAAAGTGAATCTTCACCTCATTTACTAAGCTCTGGAGCAACGGCACTTGCAAAGTGAACAGTCAATTTGACTTTAGTAAGTCAACCCAAAAAGCTGGTAGGAGAGATTCCTTCATACGCTGTTTACCGTGGATGGGGTATTCGAGTGCAGTGGGTGCTGCCGTGCCTTGCGTTCCTCTCCTGCTCGAGCCATGGGGGAGAGTGTGCACAGCTGCTGCTGGAGCACAGAGTGGCTGCCAGTTGTCCCCTCCCCCTGGCTCCCGCCTTTCTCCTGTCAGCACAAGGAGCAGTGACAGCAGGGACCACAGCGGCTGTGCTGTATGCATCTGCTGGCTTCCCTCCAGCTCAGTGCAACGTCACAGAAGGAGATCAGACCTGCCGTCCCAGAGGGAGAGTGCAGCTATGGGCTTTTGTGTTCCCTCCCACCTGCTGCTCAATCTGTTTCCTCCCACCTTCTCCTAGGGACCAGGGAGGCGGAAAAATGGATTATGGGACATGTAGTCCCAGAGCACAGGCAGCCCCATTTGTTCTGATTGGTGGCAGACTACAGGGACCAGATTGCAGTGCTGGAGGAAAGAGAGAGCAAGGAGCCTGGGAAAAGGCTTGGGGAGGAGAGTTCTAGGAGGGAGAGAGAGTGAAGGAGAGCATGACAGGGGAAAGAGTGGAGGAGAGAATGACTGTACCCAAGAAAGAAAGAGAGAGTCTGAGTCAGCAGAAACCCACAGCCATGTGGGGATCTCCTGAGTCTGCAGAGTGTTATCGGGGCCAGAGTGGTGAGAGAACGAGGCGTGGGGTGTCATTTCCAGAGACGGAGGGAGGCCACACCATTGGAAGCTACTACAGCAGATCTGGGAAACGAACATGGAGAGACAGAGCCACTGCCAGGACACTGTCTTTGCCATGCTGCCTCCCAGAGTCACCCCAAGCAATCTAAGCGAGTGGATGCAAAGAGGGGCAACTAACACTGTGTTACCGGGACTGGTAAGCGGGCCTCGCAGCCACTACTTGCTACCACTGCGGGGGAATCGACACTAGGAGCTATTTAACCAGTGATCTCATAGCTTTAATACTGCCTGCAGGTCTTACTGTTGGACGGAATGCGTGCCAATGAGCTCCAATCGAAACTTAATACTAAGGACTGCCCCTTAAGAGTTATTATACATTGTTCATTGCTGATTTTCTAATTGATACATTGATTTAAGCTAATGATATATAAAGTTTACTGTTTTTTCCCCCACTTTCTACTTGGGTATAGTTATTTTACCTTGTTTAGCAGCCAGTGCCTGAATTTGCCTGATCTGTGTTTAGTCTGTTTATATTGCCATTTATGCTATACTACTACTACTATGCTAATACTTAATGTGTTACTAAACCCAGTCCCCTGCATTCACTATATCTGGTCTCCCACAGTACACAGAACAGGGAAATGCAATTTTTTTAGTAAATATAAACTGCTAAATACCTTTTCTCATCAGCAGTATATAGCAGTCTTGTGATTTCTATCAGTGTCTGGTTAAAGCTTGTAGGAGGACTTTTCATTCTGTCCTATGAGGATGCAGGACCCCTGGCCCTCTTTCTGCACAGCGCTGATTGGCCCTGTACTGATAACATGAACCCTCCCAGGGGGGGGGGGGGGGGAAATACTCACCAAACTGAGCATGTGCAGCTTGTCCCCTGGCTCTGTATCATCAGGAATATATTGGGGACAGTGGAAGGAGGAGAGGATCAGAGAAGACAGGATCAAACAGCCTTTTTACACAATGCATAGGATTAACCCCTTAGGTTCCACAGTGAGTATAACAATCATGCTTTACTGCATATACAGACTGATTTTACTGTTGTGGGTTTAGTAACACTTTAATAGATTAAGCAAATGTATCATTAACCTGGTGTGTGTGTTTATTTACTGGCAATACCTCACAGCCAGATAAGAGGTATTTTAGATTAGTGGTGTTACTTGTGCTCGCAGGTGTGTCAGAGGGGCTGAGGTTGCTCTTGAGTTGAGGCGTGGAACAAGGAACCCAAAATGACCAAGCAATACTTTTAGGGGTGGTGCTACGCGAGTAATATCTACACACGGGCTGAATATAGGACAGTATCAGCTGGTCCAACAGAAACTGGGTGAACGTCCTGCTTCTGTCAAAGGGATATGACCGAAAAAGGTCTGCCGATCGGCTCCTGTTCAACGCTCTCAGCCAGTGACTCAGAGTGTTCTGGTAGGGGAGAACACAATGGCTCAGCATTGAGATCGCTGTACTAACATCAGATAGTACAGCAGCTCCTCTCGAGCTCCTCTGATTTATTTTTTGTTCAGCCCACTGGGTTGAACGGGAAAAAAAATGAATAATGTGTACCAGGCTTTAGTGTGTATGGTCAGCTTATGAATTAATACACAATACACTAATATTAACATGCATCATGCTTTTATTTTTGATTTTTTTCCTGGTACAGGTATAAAGTGCATGAGTTAGAAACAGAATTAGAGCAAAAGGACATGGAACTGAAAAAACTTAAGGCTGAAAATAAACAGTTGCAGGTGAGTTTTCAACATTTAGATTTTGTTTCCATTAACTCTCCCTTAGGCCACATTCACTCCTGCAAATGGACCCAACACTGATTACATGCAAGAACCCCAGTGAGGGATTCCAAGGATTTGCTGTGGGAGTCAGGCCCAGTGAAGGCAAGGGCAGGCTGCCAGCACCCACAGCTAATCGCGGCCCCTCGCATGTAATCGCAAATGCAGCAATCACCGGTAAGTGATCAGCGATGGATGCAGACAGTCTGCGCTCTCTGGGGTTCTTCTAATCAGTGCTGGGCCCATTGGCAAGTGTGAAAGTGGCCTTAACCACTTTCTGCCCAGCCTATAGAATGACAGATAGGCGGTGGTTCTGTTATCCTGACTGGACGTCATATGACATCTTTCAGAACATGCCTGCGTGCACCCCTGGGGGCGCGCAGCGACCGGTGGTGCGGTGTGTCAATCTGACGCATCTCCGATTGTGCTAATGAGCCTCTGACGAACGCTTTTTAACATGTGATCAGCTGTGACCAATCATAGATGATCATTGCGTGAACCAGAAAGTGCCAGTAAACTGCTTTCCTCAGTTTGTGCTGACAGGCAGAGCCGATCGGTGGCTCTCCTGGTCAGAGGGGGTGTCTGTGCTGATAATCAGCACATTGATTATGAGCGCAGCCCCCATGAGAGGTGCCCATCACAGTTAAAAATGCATGGACATCAGCTGCCAGTCAGTGCCCACCTCAGTGCCCATCAGTAACACCTGTCAGTACCTCATCATCAGTGCCACCTATTAGTGTCCATCAGTGCCACCTGTCAGTGCCCATCAGTGCCCTCTATAAGTACCCAGTGCTGCCTATCAGTGGCGCCTATCAGTGCCCATCAATTCTACATATTAGTGCCTCCTCATCAGTGCCACCTTATCAGTGCTCATCAGTGCCATCTTATCAGTGCCGCCTCATCAGAGCCCGTCAGTGAAGGAGAAAACAACATTTTATAACAAAGAAAAACTTTTATTTTTTCCAAAATTTCAGTCTTTTTTATTTTGTTTAGCAAAAAATTGCTTGTGCACTTTGCAAAGTGCAGTTGCATGCTGCAAAAGCATTTGCTCCAGAGATTAGTAAATGATGGGAACCTCTTCTGAATTCTATCATCCAATCACATGCAAGCAAAAATGCTATTATTTTTTTTATTTTCCTTGCACGTGATTGGGTATTCTTTGTAAAGTGAAGCTTTACCTCATTTGCTAAGCTCTGGAGCAATGGAACTTGCAGAGTGCGCAGTCTTTTTGCCTTTAGTAAATCAACCCCTATATGTCCCCTGCCCTCCAATATAGCTATTCAAAAACAGATTGTGTTTGAATAGCTGCATCCTCCGGGTACATTAGCCAAGGAATGACAGCTGTGATCCTGGAAGTGACATAATACACACAGCTTCCGGGTTCGTTAGTTGCAGGATGGATCAAGTAATTGATATTCCCTCTTGTTTTTACTGGGGAAGCTATTTGCTGTGGTCCTGGGGTCCTTTGAGGAAAAGGAATACCCCGGAGTCACCACAGGTGATGCAGACAGGAGGTGTGCTTTTTGAGAGCTCCATAAAAGTGATCAGACATTTTTAGAGCCACCTGATTGCTTTTACCAGAAAGCCCTTCACTGGCTCTTAAAGCCAGTACCAAGGTTTCAGCTTGATTTAAAATGGTATGTAGCACCCTCTACTTAGGTAAGTGCTAAAATAGAATTTTTGTGTATAGGTAAAGTAAATTTAGGCTGGCAGCCAGGCCTGTTTGTTTTGGTTTATGTGGGCTGGGAGTGGCTCAGAGAGCAGCAGTTGGTGACTCACAGGCAGTGTCACTGAGACCTCCCTCTTTCTTCTAGAGGATGCCCCAGCCTGGATTGGCAGGGGGCAGGCCTCCTTAAATACATAGAGTCAGCCCAGCTGGGGAGGAGTCGTTGAAGTTGTTCAGAGCTTGAAGATGGCGTGTTAAGGGGAGCCCCTCAGTCTGGGGGGGTGAACTTGGAGCTGGGGCTGGGGTGCGGGCAATTATGAAGGTTCTGGACAGGAGGAGCAGAGAGGTTAGCAGGAGCTAGCATTGCCGGCCACATCTTCAAGGAGGGGAACATATGGTCACAGCCAGGAGGGCTAGTGAGTGACATGCACAGTCGGGAGGACTGGGGAGCACACATGAGAGGACTGGGAGCATGCAGTCTGGGATGGGTGCAGAGCCAGTGGAGTGGACTGTGGTGTCATGGGCAGTGGAGTCGGAAAAACCATCCAAGGTTTTTCCGACGGAAAATATGATCGTATGTACGCGGTAGGGGTGCAACGGATCACAGTTGATCCGTGATCCGAACGTGCCACCCCCTTCGGATCCGGAGCTAGGCCGAAGCCGCGGCCTTTCCTAATGTTACGGCGGCGGCTCCGGAGCTAGGCCGAAGCCGCAACCTTTCCTAATGTTATGGCCGCGGCTTCGGCCTACCTCCTGAGAGGAGGGGGGGTCACTGTACTGAGAGGAGGGAGGGGGGTCTCTGTACTAAGAGAAGGGGGGGGTGTCTGCACCGAGGGGGTACTGTAGTTGGTGGGGGGGGGAAGAGATGTGGATATTACAGTGGGGGAGATTTTTTTTTTTTTTTGCCGATCCGAAAAATGATCCGATCCGTGACTCCTGATCCGAGGAACGATCCGAACCGTGAGTTTTTTGATCCGTTGCACCCCTAGTACGCGGCATTAGAGTGACTTAAAATTTAATACTGGGCTGGGCAGGGTGACAGGTGGGCCACATCACTTAGAAGCCCCTACGGTGGTACCGCTACAGGTATTAAACCCAAAAGCAAACATGTATTATATTGCAGCTTACCAAATCTGATGCCGCGTACACACGGTCGTTTTTTGTGATGAAAAAAAAGAAATTTTTAAAAACGTCAAGAAGCAAGTTATGACGCGAGCTTGAATGGAACAGAGTGCCGCCGTACGTGCTGAACGTAACCGCGCTTTGCTAGAACATTTTAAAAAAACGATGGTGTGTAGGCAACGTCGTTTTTTAAAATGAAGTTTGAAAAACAACGTATTTTTACAAGACAAAAAACGACCGTGTGTATGCGGCATTAGATGTGATGGCTGCATTAGTTTTGTTTTTTAGGAGTTCTTTCCCTTATTTTCACCTGGTGATACAGCCAGTAAGTTTGTTGTTTTTCAACAGAACAAGCTCTCTTGAAGATGTAACAGTTAGAGGGTTGAGTCAAAACATTTACCACTGACAGGGGTGCTTTCTATGATCAGCTTATATTTGTTCATGTAAAACATTTATCCCAAAAGGGAAAAAAAGTGTTGCTGTAACTGCTTATAAAGTATTATCTGGAATTTGGCTTCAATTTGTTAGTGTATCTCTATCTGCTATTACATCCAACACGCCCCTCTGCTGTCCAAAGATGCCATCTGGGCTCCTTCATCTAGAATGGGAGCACTCGAATACAGGAGATGTGTTACTGGCCAGATCGCCAGGTGAAAACAGAAAATAATCTTTAAAAAAGATAATGCAGCCACCACATTTAATGATTGGTAAACTGCAATATATTAGATTATATGTTTTGGGTTAATTTCAAGACCGCCTAACTGGAAAGATAAATCATGGCTTTGAAGTGGAATACCGGGGTCATGGCTGTAGCTGGATGCCATAAACCGGCATTAAAATGTTCAGCAGCTGCTGTTCTTTTCGATAAAAGTGATCCGATCTGCTAATTAGCCGCTAGATCACTTTTAGAAGCGGGGGAGGGGTTCTCGGGCTTACCTGGCTCATCGGGAAGCCCAGGATCCGATCTGGCGGTTGCGGTAGCTTGCCATAGAGATTAGCAGAAGAAAGATGGTCTCTGCTCAACTCTGTGACCTAGGAACCCGGGAGCGACACCATGACATCACTTCTGGTTCACAGCCAACGAAAAACAACGCCATTTTTGTTTGGTAAGCATTAGATCAATCAGTGCCACCTATCTGTGCTGCCTATCATTGCCCATCAGTGCCACCTACCAGTGCCTATCACTGCAACCTATCAGGGCTGCATATCAGTGCTACCTATCAGTGCTGCATATTGGTGCCTCCTCATCAGAGCCACCCTATCAGTGCCCATCAATGCAGCCACATCAGCGCACATCAGTGAAGGAGAAAAATTGCTTATTTACAGAAACTAAGAAACTGATATTTTTAAAAAAATATTGGTCTTTTTTCAGTTATTTAGCAAAAAAAAAAAAACAGTTGTGATTAAATACCACCAAAAGAAACCTCTATTTGTCTGAAGAAACGTATAAAAAATTTATTTGGGTACAGTGTTGCATGGCCGCGCAGTTGTCATTCAAAATGTGACAGCACTGAAAGCTGAAAATTGGCCTGGTAAAAGTGCCCATGCCCAATATTGTAGCGGTTAACCACTTAAGACCCGGACCATTATGCAGGTTAACCACTTCCATACCAGGCACTTACGCACTTTCCTGCCCAAGCCAATTTTGTTCCCACAAATAGAGCTTTCTCTTGGTGGTATTTGATCACCTCTGCGTTTTTTTATTTTTTGCGCGTTTTCTTCTTCAATTACGGGCACTGATATGGCGGCACTGATGGGCACCAATGAGGTGGCACTGATGGGCACCGATGAGGTGGCACTGATGTGCACCAATGAGGTGCCACTGATGGGCACCGATGAGGTGGCACTGATAGGCGACATCGATAGGAGGCGCTGGTATGCGGCACTGATGGGCACCGATGAGGTGGCACTGATAGGCGACATCGATAGGAGGCGCTGGTATGCGGCACTGATGGGCATTTAATAGTTGGCACCTATGGGCACTCATAGGCGTCACTGATGGGCACTGATGGGCACGTATGGGTGGCACTAATGGGTACTTATGGGTGGCACAGATGGGCACTAATAGGTGGGCACTGGGCATGGATGGGCACTGAGAGGTGGCACTGATGGACACTGAGGGGTGGCACTGATGGCATTGCTGGGCATCACTTATTTATTTACTAATTTTTGACAGTGCCCATGTTGCCAGTCAGTGCCCATTTGTTTGTTTACACACACCTCCCCCCGTTCTTCAGCTCCTGTAACCGATCGCGGGACACCGGTGGCGATCGGTTCCGCGTGTCCCGCGGGCGCGGTCATGGTGCTTCGGACCGGGGTGCGCTCACGACCCCATGGCTGGACTCTTAAAGAGGATGTACAGGTACGTGCTTGTGCCCAGCCGTGCCATTCTGCCAACGTATATCGGCGTGAAGGGGTCCTTTAGTGGTTAAAGTGTATTTAAAAAAAAAAATAATTGCATTTAAAAAAACGCTGAGCAAATACAGTGTGACATAAAAAAAAAATCAAAGACCGCCATTTTATTCTCTAGAGCCTCTGCTAATATATGTGTGTATATATATATATATATATATATATATATATATATATATATATATATATATATATACATACATACATACATATAATGTTTGAGGGTTCTAAGAAAATTTCTAGCAAAGAAATACTGATATTTCTATGTAGGAGAGAAGTGTCAGAATAGGCCTGGCCCTGACCACTTTACCTGCTTGTGTTCATGTGAGTTATAAACGTACCTTAGTTGACAAGTAGTTAATTGAATTCCTTAAAGCCACACATTATCAGCATCTAAACTGAAGTAATGTATTTGTCCAATTAATCAGGATTTGCAAATCAAAGTGAAGAACCTTGAAGAGGAAAACGAGTCGTGGTTGAGAAAGAACCAAGAATTAGAGCTGCTACTGTATGTATTCGTAAAATATATTGCAGACTACTGAATTCTGTTTAGTTAATGTGGCATCAATAACATTACTTAAAGTGGATTGCTGTCACAATGTAGAGTTTAAGATTTCCTATCATCGGTGCCCAGTCTTGCCACAAAGAGTTAAACCAGCTCTGAGCAATCTTCTTTTATTGTTCAGTGGGATAAAACGGACAAACAGAGAAAAACCTTGGTCCGATCCACCCCCTTGCTGTGAGTGACAAGTTATTTACATATCTCATGCACTAGCCTGGAGACAGGCATTATTTTTTAATTCCCACCCCCACTCCTTTTCTGAAATCATGTGGTTACTTTTCTGGATTTTGACTGGATGTTAGTGATCATAGCAGAATTCAGTGTAAGAAAGACACAGGACAAAATGCATGTTGACAAGGGGAGTGTAGAGGAGGGTGGGGCTGTCTACTGACATCATGACTCCACCCAACAATCTTAAGACAACAGACCAGGGCCGGTACAAGGCAGGGGCGGGAGGGGCGAGTGCCCAGGGCGCTACCATTTTGTACAGGAGGGGGGGGGGGCAGTTCTGACACACAAGCGGCCGCCAGACCAGTACACTTGTGTGTGTCATTGACAGCGCAGGCAGCGGCAGTGGCACTGTACAAATTGTGTGCTGACTGGCTGCCGAGTGTGCCTCTGCTGTCGCGGTCACGAACACAGCTGTGCTATCCATCCTTCCCCGTTTTCTCTCCCGGCCGGGTTAACACAAGCGGCCACACTGACAGGGGAGGAAAACAGCTGTGGGCTGTGTAGTGAGAGCCGACTCGTCCTGCTTCTCCCTCTGTCAGGAGCTGCAGGATCGGAGTTGCTGACCTGTGACAGGGAGTGAGGCAGAGCGGTCGTCTGTGCTCCCCTGTCCCGTCACCCCCCCTCAGACTTCTATAGCACAGCACAGAGTTAAGTGTTCTGGCTGTATGCTACAGATCTGAGAGCGCGCCGCACACACATTCCAGAAGGGTGCAGGCAGTGTCACGGTGAAGATGAGAACTATGAGAAGGAGGGGGAGGAATTTGTGAAAAGAGGTGAAAACTCTTTAAAGGGAGGATTACAATGGTGGCTGTGGACGGACATTGGGGGGTGGGGTTGGATACAGAGGTGGCTATGGAATGGGGGTATACAGAGGTGGCTATGGAGGAGGGGTATACAGAGGTGGCTATGGAAGGGGGGTATACAGAGGTTGCTATGGAAGGGGGGTACACAGAGGTGGCTATGGAAGGGGGGTATACAGAGGTTGCTGTGGAAGGGGGGTATACAGAGGTGGCTATGGGAGGGGGGTATACAGAGGTTGCTATGGAGGAGGGGTATACAGAGGTGTCTATGGAGGAGGGGTATACAGAGGTGTCTATGGAAGGGGGGTATACAGAGGTTGCTATGGAAAGGGGGGTATACAGAGGTGGCTATGGAAGGGGGGTATACAGAGGTTGCTATGGAGGAGGGGTATACAGAGGTGTCTATGGAAGGGGGGTATACAGAGGTTGCTATGGAAAGGGAGGTATACAGAGGTGGCTATGGAAGGGGGGTATACAGAGGTTGCTATGGAGGAGGGGTATACAGAGGTGTCTATGGAAGGGGGGTATACAGAGGTTGCTATGGAAGGGGGGTACACAGAGGTGGCTATGGAAGGGGGGTATACAGAGGTTGCTATGGAAGGGGGGTATACAGAGGTGGCTATGGAAGGGGGGTATACAGAGGTTGCTATGGAAGGGGGGTATACAGAGGTGGCTATGGAAGGGGGGTATACAGAGGTGGCTATGGAAGGGGGATATACAGAGGTTGCTATGGAGGAGGGGTATACAGAGGTTGCCATGGAGGGGGGGGGGGTATACAGAGGTGGCTATGGAAGGAGGGTATACAAAGGTTGCTATGGAGGAGGGGTATACAGAGGTGGCTTTGGAAGGGGGGTATACAGAGGTTGCTGTGGAAGGGGGGTATACAGAGGTGGCTATGGAAGGGGGGTATACAGAGGTTGCTATGGAAGGGGGGTACACAGAGGTGACTATGGAAGGGGGATATACAGAGGTTGCTGTGGAAGGGGGGTATACAGAGGTGGCTATGTAAGGGGGGTATACAGAGGTTGCTATGGAAGGGGGGGTACACAGAGGTGGCTATGGAAGGGGGGTATACAGAGGTTGCTGTGGAAGGGGGGGTATACAGAGGTTGCTATGGAGGAGCGGTATACAGAGGTTGCTGTGGAAGGGGGGGTATACAGAGGTTGCTATGGAAGGGGGGAGCATACAGAGGTGGCTGTGGACAGGGGGGGATACAGAGATGGCCGTGGACATGGGGTACAGAAGTGGACGTGGACAGGGGGTTACACAGTGTGTGTACATTTTTTGGGATGTTGGGGTGAAGAGCAAAATTGCATGGGGGCCCCAGGAAAATGGTTGCCCAGGGTCCAAACAATATTAAAGACAGCCCTGGGCGGGTTGTTAGCAGGCATAAGAGTATCATTATCCTATGCCGGGCATCACTAAATGGAAATTCTGTGTGGGGGATATGTAAAGGGACAATACTGTGTGTGTGGGGGGGTCATGTAAAGGGCAAAATACTGTGTGTGGGATGATAATTGAATTTGTATTGTTTTAAGTATATTCTTGTTCTGAAACAACGTTGATTCTTTCTTAAAAATGGGGGGGGGGGGGCACAGTTTGCCATCTTCGCCCTGGGCACCAAATGGCCTTGTCCCAGCACTGCAACAGACCCACCCACAGAATCTGCAGTTTTTCATATCTCATAACAGACAGAGGGGAGACATTTGACAGGTAAGGATACATGCAGGAGGCATGTGTATCCTTATAGACATAGGCGTGCGCACAGGGTGTGCCAGTTGTCCCCAGGCACACCCTAATCAACCTGTGCAGAACAGATTCCCCCTACTTACCTGGCTCCCCCTCCTTCCCCCTACTGCACCCGGCTTTCCCCCCTCTCCCACCGGCTGTTGCTGTGGATGTTTTAGGATGAGTGGGGGAAGGAGCCAGTAAATATGCCATTTACCAGCCCCTTCCCTTTCTGAATGAACATCGTGAGTGATCGGTGTTTGAGCTTTGGGGTGCGCACCCTAATGCCAAAGGCTGCACACACCTATGCTTATAGATAACCACTATGGTAGTAGTTTAGAAAGGACGAGAGTGGGTTTACATCCACTTTAATACTATGAAAATGGGTTTACATTTCCACTATAATAGTTACATAGTTAGTCTGGTTGAAAAAAGACACAAGTCTATCTAGTTTAACAAATAAAAAATAAAAATAAATTATACAATACCATATACCCAATCCTTTACCTAAATTCATCCAGAGAAAGGCAAAAACACCAGCAGAGCATGATCCAATTTGCTCCAGCAGGGGAAAACAATTCCTTCCTAATCCCCCGAGAGGCAAACAGATTTTCCCTGGATCAAGTTTACCTACAAACGTTAGTACCCAGTTATATTACCGTATTTATCGGCGTAAAATAAAAAATAATAAATCTGCGCTATCAGGGTAACAAGCAGCTACATACAATTCAGTGAAAAAAAGGAAAGCAATACAAACAAAACTCAAAAAAATGCAGCGCTGAAAAAATAAATGGTGAATAGACAATGATGTCTATCTGGAACCCACATAAATATAAAGAAAAATGTGTAAGTCCATGGATTAATACAATAATGTTAGGATTAAATGATGTGATGGGGACACTATAGACATGTGTCTAAGTCTCAATAAATGCAAAAATATAAGTCCATAGAAGTGAACATAAAGCCGGAAGTTGAGATGGTCAATCAAATGACAGTGACAAGACACCCACGGTGATCCTAAGTGAACTAGAATATTGGGGTAAACGCCCGCCACTAGAAAGGGAGGCTTACCGGATGCGGTGGACCCAAGTGAGCTTATGCCCAGAGGGTCAGTAAAGCTTGTAAATAAGATGGATATAAGGATATACCGGACCACATCAAAACATACGACCAGCAAATAACGTTGAGATTTTCGCTTAGTGGCAGGTGGAAGGGATAACCTCAGCTGGGAGATGGCTCATGGAAGTGGAAGAGCATGCCCAGAGTATGTGGAGGAAAATGAAAGGCACATAGCGTAATTCCGTAAACATAGGAAAGTTTAATACCGGTTAAAAACACTTACAGTTATGTAGACATAAACGAACATCAATGTAGTAAAGTGCATGGCAGCAATGGAGTCCCGACGCGTTTCGCTACAACTAGCATCGTCTGGGGTAAGACTCCACTTGTTGCCACCATGTTTAAATATAAGATATGACCTGCTTGGAGACACTCCCCTGGGGGATCGTCCAATGAGAGTGCACTTCCGGGTCAACCCAATGTACTATACATTATTTAGATGTATAAAAATTGAAATGTGCAGACTCTATGACAGAATATGTAATGAGATAGCTGATGACCAATAAGTTGTTTGAAATTAACTGACCTGGTTTGTGTAAGATGTATATCGAATGATCTGCAGTGTTCAGGCTAGCTGGAGTCACATGACTTTGTCACGTGTGCTCCCGAGCGGATAGTGTTGGCCAATAAGGTGAATGGACGTCACCATATAGAGCCGTGGATTAGCTGGATAATGGACGGACGTCGCCGTCGTCACGGTCACGTGACAATGTTGGGAGGGCGCGTAAACAGAGCGTCACCCGGCGCGCCGCCCAGCCCATGCAATCCACGTAGAGCAGTAAAGTTACGCTCATGATAGGCGTCCTCTCAGTCTGTCTAATCCCCAATACGAGCGTGCGTGTGTATGTATACACACGTTGCGTTCCAGTATGGTTAGACGTGCAGCGCTGCGCTCCACTGTGCGTTCCGGGGGGCTGAAAAAGGCCTGCAGCCTGGACGCCACAGCTATTGTATGTTTGTAATGAAACAAATGGGGAAGAAAGGGGTGGACTAAGAATTTAACAACCGCAGGGTGATTGTATTATGTTTAGAATAATGAAAACATTAAAATTTAAATTTGGGACGTGTCTACTGAATTATATTTATAAAAATCCACCGACAAAGGAAAAATGATTCTTTATAGGAAAATATTCCATATTAGTAGATGTCTGTATGCATCGCCCTCAAAATTACAGTTCTAATGCCCCATAGGGGAGATGTTGTAAACATAGAAAAGGACTCTAAAAAAATGTTGTAAAAAGATTAATAAAAATAGTATTAATATCAACTAGTGAATGAATAAAAATTGTATCTCCATCAATTAATGATAATATGATTAAAAAGCTCGTGCCTGTACAGGCAAAGACAGTGTGTACACTACTGAGTCCCGAAAGTGACTCTGTACTGGACGAACCCCCATGACAGGTCATATTAAAAACTTTATTTTGTATACAATACACATTATATATATATATATATGTATATAAGGAAGAGAGATATTTAAAAATAATTTAAACATATATAAATGAAAGAAAAGAAATAGATCTTGCTTCACAGACTCATATTATATGAAACATAAATAAAATTAAGTATGTTTCAAAAAGGGCACCGAATGGGCCAAATATATAAAAAATAGTAAAACAGATATGAATAATAGGTTAGGACATCATAGGGGTGTTAGGATTTATTGATGAAAGAGTTGATGTCCCACTCTACGTTAAGGCCTGATGGTGTGTGCGTGCCTAGCTCGTAAATCCAGAAGGTCTCGAGTTGGGACACCCCACAAGTTTTTGAACTTCCTCTCCAGGGGGACACAAATTGATCTATAATGAGAAATTGTGTACCAATGGGATTCTGGGCATGGTGTTTTTTGTAATGTCTTGGTACAGTATGGTGAATGTCACCCGCTAGAATGAGGGCTATGTGTTCGGCAACTCTAACAGAGAATTTCCGAATGGTGCGACCAACGTATTGTTGGCCGCACGGGCAAGTAATAAGATATACCACGTACTTGGTTGAACAGGTACAGAACTGTTTTATCGGGTAAACTTTCCCAGTTGCTGTTGAACGAAATTCAAGGTTCTTGGTCCTAACTGAAATATTGTATTTACATACTGTACACTTTTTACAGGGATGGTAACCAACTAGCTGATAAAAGAAAGAAGGGCGTGTTGGGGGGTTGATAATATTCGGGGCAATTTTGCTTTGGAGTGTTGGTGCACCCCCAAACACCACTTTGGCTCGTTCGGGTAGAACGGCTCCTAAAACTCGTTCGTTTCTCAATATATTCCAATGTTTGGAGACAATGGATTTGACCAGTTTATGTTGTGTGGAAAATGACGTAAGCAAAGCCCATTTGAAACTTTCATCCTGTTCTCTTTTGGGTTTGACCTCTCATAGGGAGCTTCTGTCTACTTCAAGAGAAGATTTGAGGGCAAGTTCGATGTTGGCAGGATCATATCCCTTGTCAATGAACCTGTGTTTGAGGATGTTAGCTTGCACAGAAAAGGTGTCTAAATCTGTGCAATTCCTTCTCAACCTGAGAAACTGACTTCGAGGTATGGAGTTCAGCCATGATGGATGATGACAACTGTCAATGGGGATAAAGCTGTTCCGGTCGGTTTTTCTGAAAAATGTTTTAAATTGGAATCGGTTGTCTACAATGCTGATCTCCAAATCCAAAAATGTAATTGTATCTGAGCTAGCTGTATGGGTAAGGGATATCCCCCTGTCGTTGGTATTCAGATGGTCCATAAAGGCCTCAAGTGTTGCCAGACTGCCATCCCAAAGGAGGAGGATGTCGTCAATATACCTCGCCCAAAACACCAATGAAGGGGTGTTATAGGTGTAGACGACATCCTCCTCCCACTTGGCCATGAACAAGTTAGCGAGGCTTGGGGCGTACTTAGCCCCCATAGCAACACCTCTTTGTTGTAAATAAAATTGATCATTAAACCAAAAATAACTATGTTTGGTGGCAAATTTTAATAATTCCATAATATAGTCTGTCTGAAATGAAGCTAATGTTAGATCCTTCTTTAAATAATAATGTACGGCTTCGAAACCTATATCGTGAGGGATACAGGTATAAAGTGACGCTACATCGGCCGTCACCATAATGTAATTACGTACATTATTATTTAAAGAAGGATCTAACATTAGCTTCATTTCAGACAGACTATATTATGGAATTATTAAAATTTGCCACCAAACATAGTTATTTTTGGTTTAATGATCAATTTTATTTACAACAAAGAGGTGTTGCTATGGGGGCTAAGTACGCCCCAAGCCTCGCTAACTTGTTCATGGCCAAGTGGGAGGAGGATGTCGTCTACACCTATAACACCCCTTCATTGGTGTTTTGGGCGAGGTATATTGACGACATCCTCCTCCTTTGGGATGGCAGTCTGGCAACACTTGAGGCCTTTATGGACCATCTGAATACCAACGACAGGGGGATATCCCTTACCCATACAGCTAGCTCAGATACAATTCAATTTTTGGATTTGGAGATCAGCATTGTAGACAACCGATTCCAATTTAAAACATTTTTCAAAAAAACGACCGGAACAGCTTTATCCCCATTGACAGTTGTCATCATCCATCATGGCTGAACTCCATACCTCGAAGTCAGTTTCTCAGGTTGAGAAGGAATTGCACAGATTTAGACACCTTTTCTGTGCAAGCTAACATCCTCAAACACAGGTTCATTGACAAGGGATATGATCCTGCCAACATCGAACTTGCCCTCAAATCTTCTCTTGAAGTAGACAGAAGCTCCCTATTAGAGGTCAAACCCAAAAGAGAACAGGATGAAAGTTTCAAATGGGCTTTGCTTACGTCATTTTCCACACAACATAAACTGGTCAAATCCATTGTCTCCAAACATTGGAATATATTGAGAAACGACCGAGTTTTAGGAGCCGTTCTACCCGAACGAGCCAAAGTGGTGTTTAGGGGTGCACCAACACTCCAAAGCAAAATTGCCCTGAATATTATCAACCCCCCAACACGCCCTTCTTTCTTTTATCAGCTAGTTGGTTACCATCCCTGTAAAAAGTGTACAGTATGTAAATACAATATTTCAGTTAGGACCAAGAACCTTAAATTTCGTTCAACAGCAACTGGGAAAGTTTACCTGATAAAACAGTTCTGTACCTGTTCAACCAAGTACGTGGTATATCTTATTACTTGCCCGTGCGGCCAACAATACGTTGGTCGCACCATTCAGAAATTCTCTGTTAGAGTTGCCGAACACATAGCCCTCATTCTAGCGGGTGACATTCACCATACTGTACCAAGACATTACAAAAAACACCATGCCCAGAATCCCATTGGTACACAATTTCTCATTATAGATCAATTTGTGTCCCCCTGGAGAGGAAGTTCAAAAACTCGTGGGGTGTCCCAACTCGAGACCTTCTGGATTTACGAGCTAGGCACGCATACACCATCAGGCCTTAACGTAGAGTGGGACATCAACTCTTTCATCAATAAATCCTAACACCCCTATGATGTCCTAACCTATTATTCATATCTGTTTTACTATTTTTTATATATTTGGCCCATTCAGTGCCCTTTTTGAAACATACTTAATTTTATTTATGTTTCATATAATATGAGTCTGTGAAGCAAGATCTATTTCTTTTCTTTCATTTATATATGTTTAAATTATTTTTAAATATCTCTCTTCCTTAAATACATATATATATATAATGTGTATTGTATACAAAATAAAGTTTTTAATATGACCTGTCATGGGGGTTCGTCCAGTACAGAGTCACTTTCGGGACTCAGTAGTGTACACACTGTCTTTGCCTGTACAGGCACGAGCTTTTTAATCATATTATCATTAATTGATGGAGATACAATTTTTATTCATTCACTAGTTGATATTAATACTATTTTTATTAATCTTTTTACAAATTTTTTTTAGAGTCCTTTTCTATGTTTACAACATCTCCCCTATGGGGCATTAGAACTGTAATTTTGAGGGCGATGCATACAGACATCTACTAATATGGAATATTTTCCTATAAAGAATCATTTTTCCTTTGTCGGTGGATTTTTATAAATATAATTCAGTAGACACGTCCCAAATTTTAATTTTAATGTTTTCATTATTCTAAACATAATACAATCACCCTGCGGTTGTTAAATTCTTAGTCCACCCCTTTCTTCCCCATTTGTTTCATTACAAACATACAATAGCTGTGGCGTCCAGGCTGCAGGCCTTTTTCAGCCCCCCGGAATGCACAGTGGAGCGCAGCGCTGCACGTCTAACCATACTGGAACGCAACGTGTGTATACATACACACGCACGCTCGTATTGGGGATTAGACAGACTGAGAGGATGCCTATCATGAGCGTAACTTTACTGCTCTACGTGGATTGCATGGGCTGGGTGGCGCGTCGGGTGACGCTCTGTTTACGCGCCCTCCCAACATTGTCACGTGACCGTGACGACGGCGACGTCCGTCCATTATCCAGCTAATCCACGGCTCTATATGGTGACGTCCATTCACCTTATTGGCCAACACTATCCGCTCGGGAGCACACGTGACAAAGTCATGTGACTCCAGCTAGCCTGAACACCGCAGATCATTTGATATACATCTTACACAAAGCAGGTCAGTTAATTTCAAACAACTTATTGGTCATCAGCTATCTCATTACATATTCTGTCATAGAGTCTGCACATTTCAATTTTTATACATCTAAATAATGTATAGTACATTGGGTTGACCCGGAAGTGCACTCTCATTGGACGATCCCCCAGGGGAGTGTCTCCAAGCAGGCCATATCTTATATTTAAACATGGTGGCAACAAGTGGAGTCTTACCCCAGACGATGCTAGTTGTAGCGAAACGCGTCGGGACTCCATTGCTGCCATGCACTTTACTACATTGATGTTCGTTTATGTCTACATAACTGTAAGTGTTTTTAACCGGTATTAAACTTTCCTATGTTTACGGAATTACGCTATGTGCCTTTCATTTTCCTCCACATACTCTGGGCATGCTCTTCCACTTCCATGAGCCATCTCCCAGCTGAGGTTATCCCTTCCACCTGCCACTAAGCGAAAATCTCAACGTTATTTGCTGGTCGTATGTTTTGATGTGGTCCGGTATATCCTTATATCCATCTTATTTACAAGCTTTACTGACCCTCTGGGCATAAGCTCACTTGGGTCCACCGCATCCGGTAAGCCTCCCTTTCTGGTGGCGGGCGTTTACACCAATATTCTAGTTCACTTAGGATCACCGTGGGTGTCTTGTCACTGTCATTTGATTGACCATCTCAACTTCCGGCTTTATGTTCACTTCTATGGACTTATATTTTTGCATTTATTGAGACTTAGACACATGTCTATAGTGTCCCCATCACAACATTTAATCCTAAGATTATTGTATTAATCCATGGACTTACACATTTTTCTTTATATTTATGTGGGTTCCAGATAGACATCATTGTCTATTCACCATTTATTTTTTCAGCGCTGTATTTATCGGCGTATACCGTGCACTTTTTTGCCCTTAAAATCAGGGCAAAATCGTGGGTGCGCGATATACGCCGATACTCGCTTCCCGCGCTGTGAACGCCGACATATACCGAGCGCAGTACACTCGGGTACACTTGAGGTTATGCGAGAGGAGCCGAGCGGGCCACAGCACAGGAAGCGGGGGATCGGCTCAGAGACAGCGTGGGAGAAGCGGGGAGGACACCACGAAGGCCGCAGACGGACGCCGGACCGCTATAGGCAGATAAATACGGTAGTTATAATATCTCAAACAAATAAATACAGACAGGTTTTTGCTCAATAAACTTGCAACGTGTCAATTGCATTTATTTCTGAGGGTACTTCTACTATTTTGCTGTCTGTGTCCTGATTAAGGAGATGTTCCATCACTTCCTGTATGGGCGACGAGACAGAAGGTATGGAGAAATCTCATTAATGGAGACACAAACATAATACTTATGCCGCGTACACACGACCGTTTTTTCGGGTTCTAAAAAATGAAGGGGCAGATCCCCAAAAGAATTACGCCGGCGTATCTATTGATACGCCGGCGTAATTTTAAATTTCCCGCGTCGTATCTTTGTTTTGTATCTACAAAACAAGATACAACGGCATCTCGGATCGATCCGACAGGCGTACATCTTAGTACGCCGTCGGATCTTAGATGACATTTTTCAGCGGCCGCTAGGTGGCGTTTCCGTCGAATTCCGCGTCGAGTATGCAAATTAGCTAGTTACGGCGATCCACGAATGTACGTCCGGCCGGCGCATTTTTTTACGTCGTTTGCGTTCGGCTTTTTCCGGCGTATAGTTAAAGCTACTATATGGTGGCGTACTCAATGTTAAGTATGTCCGTCGTTCCCGCCTCGCATTTTTAATTTATTACGTCGTTTGCGTAAGTCGTTCGCGAATAGGGATTTGCGTAGAATGACGTCACCTTCGTGAGCATTGGCTTGTTCCGGGTTGATTTCGAGCATGCGCACTGGGATACCCCCATGGACGGCGCATGCGCAGTTAAAAAAAACTTTGTTTACGTCGGGTCACGACGTATTTACATAAAACACGCCCCCATCACAGAGATTTGAATGCCGCGCCATTACGCCGCCAAAGATACACTACGCCGCCGTAACTTACGGCGCGGATTCTTTGTGGATTTGAAAAAAAATGTAAGTTACGGTGGTGTAGTGTATCTTGGATACGCTACGCCCGGCGGATAAATGCGCCGCTGTACGTGGATCTGCCCCGAAGTTTTTAAGGGTCTAGAAAAAACGAAGTTTTTTTCAACCCGATCGTTAAAACGGCCTTGTCTACATACGATCGTGAAAAAAAAAGCACGGTGACGTACAACACGTAGGACGGCACTATAAAGGGGAAGTTCCATGCGGATGGCGCCACCCTTGGGGATGCTTTTGCTGATTCGCGCTTTGCAGTCTTCGTGCTTTTCAGTCTGTTACAGCGTGACGAATGTGCTTACTCGAACGCTAGTTTTACCAGAACGAGCGCTCCCGTCTCATAACTTGCTTCTGAGCATGCACGTTTTTTTAGAGCATGTTCGAAATTTTTAATGCCCATTTTTTACATCGTGGAAAATGCTCTGGAGCCCACACACGATCGTTTTTAATGACATGACGTCATTTTTTTCAACCCGAAAAACGGTCGTGTGGACACGGCATTAGAAGTTGTTCTTACTCTCACCAGAGGAAAAAAAAAGTTTGGGCTTTAGTTATACTTTAAAGACCATATATTACCATAAACATGCAATCATGTATTTATTTTTTCCTAAAACAGGAAAAAAGTGCAGGATTCAGAAAACAAATTAAAGCAGAAGATGATGGATCTGGAAAAAATTGAGGCTGAAAATAAACAGCTGCGGGTGAGTTTCTGATCTCTGGATTTTGTTTCTATAAAGATAGATTTCCTATAAAGTGGATGTAAAACCTAACAATGAATTTCTATTATTTGTCCATTTTATTCTGTTATTCATAATATTGAAAGTGTGCAAAACCCTTCAGTGTTTTGCTGAAGCAGGCTTACCAGTCTTGCCCAGTTCACCTTTCTAAACTACAGAAAGACCCTCCCTATGTTATAGAGATGAGAATAGGGGGGAGGTTCTGTAGTCCTAACACACTTCCTGCTGAGCATTGTCACCTGAGAACTTGTGTTTCCGGCAGGAGCAGCTGATGAAAATAAAGGGAAAAAACAAAGAAAATGAATGCAGCCACCACATCTAAAGATTAGTTAGCCGCTGTACATACAATTTTTGTTCCTGGATTTAGACTTTTAGGGCCAGATCCACATAGAAATAGATTGGCGCAACGTATCAGAGATACGCTACGCCGCCGTACCTTACCTGGCGTTCTTTCGAATCCTCAAAGATTTTGCGCCGTAAGTTACGGCGGCGTAGTGTATTTCTGGCGGCGGAATTCAAATCGGCGATTAGGGGGCGTGTTTCATTTAAATGAAGCGCGTCCCCCGCGCCAAATGAACTGCTCCGATTCTAAATTTCCCGCCGTGCATTGCGCTAAATGACGTCGCAACGACGTCATTTTTTTAACTTAGACGTGAATTACGTCCATCCCGATTCACGGACGATTTACGCAAAAGAAAAAAAAAATCAAATTTCAACGCGGGAACGACGGACATACTTAACATGGCAAGTCTAACTATACGCCGCAAAATAGCGGCTTTAACTATACGCCGGAAAAAGCAGACTAGAGACGACGTAAGAGAATGCGACGGCCGCGCGTATGTTCGTGGATCGTCGGAAATAGCTAATTTGCATACCCGACGCGGAAAAGGGCGTGAACGCCACCCAGCGGACGCCGAAGTATTACATCTATGATCCAAAGGCATACGAAGCCATACGCCTATCGGATCTAACCCAGATGCCGTCGTATCTTGGTTTGAGGATTCAAACTAAAGATACGACGCTGGAAATTTGAAAGTACGCCAGCGTATCAGTAGATACGCCGGCGTACTCTCTCTGTGGATCTGCCCCTTAGAAACCACAAATCAGTCTAGAATCTACTAGTCAGGGAATGTGAGTCCTAAATACATTCTGGACCTAACTGCTTCCAGTAGAGAAGAAATAAGGAATAAAATAACATAACCGGGATGCCTCCAAGAGAAAAAAGAGGCTGCGGGAGAGTTCTTTATAGTGTTGTGGGTTTCAGAGGCAGCTCTTTAATTAGGCAAATTAGGCGGTCACCTAAGGCCTCACAGTCACAGGGGCCTCGCGGCTGCCTAACTTACCCAATGCATTACCCCAGTTTTGAGGGACAGGGGACCTTAAAGCTGAGTTAAGAGCTCAGGCAGAGTTAAGAGCCCTGACTCAGGAGCAGGGCCGCCAGCATCCCTAACAACCAGTGAATATCGGTGACACCACCCCTTGTGATGTCAATGACCCAGCATGCCCTCAGTCAATGACGTCACAAGGGAGCAGGTTCACAGGTGACATTACCAGGTGGCCCCCGCCCCTTAGTTATTGAAGAGCAGGATCTGGGGGCTGCCTTGTTAAAAGGGGACTTCCAGATTCCAATAAGCCCCCTGCCCGCAGACCCCCACAACCACCAGCCAGGGCTGTGGGGAAGAGCCTCTTGTCCTTGAATTATTTTTCCCATCATGGGTGTGAGTGGGGGCCCATGTCAAATTTTGCCTAAGGCCTCACAAAGCCTAGAGCCGCCTCTGGTGGGTTTATTAGATGGTTGGATGAAATGTAAGTAGAGGAAGTAAAATGCAATGGTGTACTTACATCTGTGAGGTTGCTAAGCTCCCTAATGGGGGATCAGACAACCTGGAGTGAAGAAAGCCTGCAAGGAATATAACTGTCCCTACCCAGAGAATGGCTGCACTTGATGCATAATGGGGAAATCCGGCTGATCCTTTGAACCGCAGTCTCTAGATCAGACTTTCTCAACCTTTTCAACACAGAGGAACCCTTGAAAAAACTTTACAGTTTTAGGGAACCCCTGCTAAAAAATACTTAGGGGCAGATCCACAGACAGAGTATGCCGGTGTATCTACTTATACGTACTTTCAAATTACCCGCGTTGTATCTTTGGTATCTTTGGTTTGAATCCTCAAACCAAGATACGACGGCATTTGGGTTAGAACCGACAGGTGTACGTCCTCGTATGCCTTTCGGATCTAAGATGCAATACTTTGGCGTCCGCTGGGTGGCGATCACGTCGTTTTCCGCGTCGGGTATGCAAATTAGCTATTTCCGTCGATCCACGAACGTACGAGCGTCCGGCGCATTTTTTTACGGCGTCTCTAGTCGGCTTTTTCCGGCGTATAGTTAAAGCTGGTATTTTGCGGCGTATAGTTAGACTTGCCATGTTAAGTATGGCCGTCGTTCCCACGTCGAAATTTGAATTTTTTTTCTTTTGCGTAAGTCGTCCGTGAATCGGGATGGACGTAATTCACGTCTAAGTTAAAAAAATGACGTTGTTGCGACGTCATTTAGCGCAATGCACGGCGGGAAATTTAGAAACGGAGCATGCGCAGTTCATTCGGCGCGGGGACGCGCTTCATTTAAATGAAACACGCCCCCTAATCGCCGATTTGAATTCCACCGCCAAAGATACACTACGCCACGGTAACTTACGGCGCGAAATCTTTAAGGATTCTAAATTACGCCAGGTAAGGTACGGCGGCGTAGCGTATCTCTGATACGCTGCGCCGATCTATTTCTATGTGGATCTGGCCCTTAATCTACAGCCCATGATGCATTAGTGTGA